>NC_046165.1:80655794-80955794 GCF_011064425.1 Rattus rattus | reverse complement strand
TTGTTATAATTTGCCTCTGAAATATTAGCATGTATGTTCCGAAGACTCTATGCACACCAATTCAACCTAGCAGTGCATTTACAAACACATGATTTAAAACAGTGTAAGTTTCCATACTATAGGGGATTTGGGAATAAATTATTTGATATCTATATTTTATAGTCTCTGTGGCACAACTAAGATATCACAAAGATGATACCTATGTCGAACCATTTCTGTGCTACTGAGTTAAAGAAAATGGATGACAGATGCTATTATTTATAGTCACAGATTTTAGGATAAGACATGCTTATGTATGTGTGGGTTGAACACTACACTGGATTACATTAGCAGCAGGACACACACTTTCTAGTAAATTCTATAATATATACTTTTCATATGTATATTACTTATTTGAAAACTGTTAGGTAAGAAACTATAAGCGCTAACGTGTTTTTCTTTTGTCCTTGGATGTCCAGAGGTCTTTGGTTCCTTCTAGGCTGTTCTGTACCAGATTTTGTTCTGAGAATAGCCCTTCATATGGAATTTCATATCATCTATTAGAGTACCCCTTGTTAGGATAGCCTTACAGTTTTATTGAGTTGGGACCTCCCCTTCCTTTATAATGTTATGACTGCAGAATACAGCTGAGTGCTTTGTTCCAAAGCCCCTATGTTTCATATCCAGAATAACTCTTAAAAACTTGTTTGAAAAAAAAATGACAAAATTATCAGACCCCACTGGCTCTGACCTTCTAATAGCTGCACTTATAAAATGCTACAAATCAAGCATTCTTTTTAACAACAAACAGAAATTAAATGCTAGCAGTGTTATGTATTATCAACTTTTTAAAAAGTCCATCCATCATACCCCCAACTATGTAAGCAACCATGGTTTGAAGTACACAGCCCAAAGCTATGTCACTCTCCGCTATTGTGGGTGGCACCACAAGGCCCCAAGAACAACGCTTAAATCGTGTTAATTACCATTACAGGAAGCGCCATGCGGTGATCTTCATAAACCCCATTGCTCATATTGTGTTTTGAGATTGGGGGGCGGCAAAAGAGTCAGAAGAAAAACACACTTCTAAAAAAGTTAAATAACAACTTGTGAACTCCATTCTCTGCTGCGTCGAAAGCAACTCATTAAGCACAAAGCTGCACCGGAGCACCTGAGGGGTATGAACTATGTAGTGTAATCAGAGCTTATTTTCCTGCGGTGGAGACTGAAATTTATATGTTCCTTCTAAGCAGCACCTTCCGTTCCATTGTTATGTTCTAGCAGAGACGGAAATTTACAAGTTGCTGCTTTAACAACACCAAAAGCACCAGTTCCCAAACAGAGAAGGCACAGTTTACAAGCCACCGTTCAACAACCCCAACAAACGGTTTTGTTTGTTTGTTTTCCTGTCACCTTCCCCCCAGATGTAGTGAAATTTATCAGGTTAGCGAGAAGTCCTCCATTGTTAGCACTAGGTTAGCTGCTTGTGGGGATGGCACAAATGGCTTATACACATTATCTGACGAGAGGAGTAAAGGTAGATGTCGTGAGGTAGGAACGTCTTTCAGACACATTGAACTTGTAGTTACCACTGAAGAATACGCAGAGATCACCATTCCTGGCCATGAGTCGCTAGGAGCCCACTCCTGTGGCTCCCTGACTCTGGAGTACTTGGTGTGTGTGTGTGTGTGTGTGTGTGTGGTCTCGCTGGCTCTCCTGTGGAAACCCATCTACCTTCCCTTACTATACAGAGCTTATGTGAATGCATGACCATCTTCTTCCATGGACCTTCCCCTTCTCTTCCCTTCTCAGAACCTGGGGAGTAATTACTGTGTGTACCATGAATTAAGTGGATGGCTCATAGCCTGAGGACATAATTTCCATTATTATCTTGCCCCACTACCGAAATATTTTATTTGTTTAGTATTTTCTTGTTATTAGAATTTCAGGATATGAATACCCTGTTTCAGTGATTGTGTTATTTCCAGCTCCTTGAGGGGAGAGAGCATGCTTTAAATTTTCCTGTGTTTCCACTGGGGGCGTGCATGTAGCTATGTAATCTGAACCAAATGGCTCTTTAGCCACTCAACGAGAGCAGGAAAAAGGAAGGGGGAAAGTAACAGGTAATTTCATCATAGCAGGTCTGCAAAGACACTGCCTATCAGAGTCTTTTCTTCTTCTCTGTGGTTTGAAGGCATGTCCCCCCTGAGAGAGGACATATCTTCCCCACCCTTGACCTTCGACTACCTTTCTTCTCTCCTTTTCTTCCTCTCTCTGTGTCTCTCTCAGTGTGTCTGTGTGTCTGTCTGTCTGTGTGTCTGTCTCTCTGTCTCTCTCTCTGGGTGTCTGTCTCTCCCCCCTCTCTCTGTGTCTGTCTCTGTGTCTCTGTCTGTCTGTCTGTCTTTGTGCGTGTGTGTCTGTCTGTCTCTGTGTCTCTGTCTCTGTCTGTCTGTCTCTGTGTCTCTGTCTCTGTCTCTGTCTGTCTGTCTCTGTCTCTCTCTGTCTCTCTGTCTCTCTCTGTCTCTCTGTCTCTCTCTCTCTCTCTCTCTCTCTCTCTCTCTCTCTCTCTCTCTCTCTTATTGAGACAGACTTTCATCTTGTGCTTTGATTGACTGGCCTGCCCTGGAACTTACTCTATAGACAGGCTGTTCTCAAAGTCACAGAGATCTGCCAGCCACTGTCTCCCAAGTGCTGGGAATAAAGGTGTATGCCATTTGCCTCACCCTTTGGTTGACTTTCTGACTTGCATGGTCAATGGGTAATGAAAGGTGCTACTCCTGTGTCTGAGACCATATCTTCAGGTGGAAACTTCTGATTTCACTCTTCTTAGTTCATGGAAACATCCTGTAAAGAAGTGTGACCATGTTGTAGGAAGTAGGTCACTGAGATAAAAGTCTCCCAGAACACAGAGAGGAACCCAGCAAGGCCAGTCAAGAATCAGTGAGCCCAACTTATATCTGTCAGTTTCAGGTCAAAGAGATCAACACTGAGTGGGGCAACATTGAGTTATCCTGTAAAACCCTACCCAGCAGAAGAAGTGTGACATCATGCTGTATATGCTGTATCTTCTCCTTCATGCTTTGGACACATGTTTCCCTGGCTGGTCACTAATGATGTTGTTCATGGCAGGCCAGGCATGGAGCCTTTAGAAACTGGGTCAGCCTGGGAGAGCTGGGGCACTAGGTTATTACCATGGCCCATAGTTTCTCACTGGAGAAACTTCTAGATCTTTACCAGTTGACAGACAATAGAAGGAATCTATATCACAAACTCCTCCAAATATCCTCTGTCTCTCACTCATTCTTCTGCAGATACATCCCTTTAGCCCTTCCTACCTAGGAACAAAGACCTGCTCTTCTGCTTAGTTATTTCTCTAAAAACTCCATCCTCTTTTATGAGCTCTGCAAAAGCAAATACAAATCTAAACTGTCGGTATCGCTCGTTGCTGGGTACTCCCAGCATGCATCCACAATGCACACATTTAATAAAGGTTTATTTTCCTGTAGTTAATCTGTCATGTGTCAGTCTAACTTAACGGGCCCCAGTTGAAGCATCTAGGATGGTAAAGGGAAAAGGGCCTATCTCAGAACACCCTCTCATATGGACAAGTAGTCACTGTTGTTAATTGTCATATTAATGACTAACACCAGACATCCATCTTGGTTAAGTGCGCATCGGGTCTGGGAGCATACAGTTTCCCTTACCTGGTGGATAGGGAATGTCCCTTTATGAATTCATCTAATGCCTTTTTATATGAACAGAGGGAAAGCAGTTTTTCTTGCGTCTGTTCCTTTTAATCCCCACAAGTTCAAAGTAACCCTTAATGTATATTGATAAATTTGGTGTGGAATCTTTTGGCATTCTTCGCTCTTATATTCTGTTAATGTGAAGTGACCTCTAAAAACCACATGTGTCAAAAGCTGTTTTCAGAGTTGGTCCAGTCTTTAAGAGATAATAGGATCATGAGGGTTCTAGTCTAACTATTAGATGAATCTACTGATGAATTCATAATTGTATGATAGTATTGGGAGGTGATGGACATTTTCAGAGTTGAGGGTGATAGGATGACAGAAGTAGGCCATGGGGTGTCCTTGCAGGTCATATCTTGTCCTGACACTCTGCTTGTCTCTCTTGGCTTCCTGACTACTGTGGGGTGAGCAGCTGTTCTTCTCCATGCCCTTCAGTATGGATGGGCCTTAGACAATGGATCCAAGCAAATATTAACCAAGACCTCTGCTACCTTGAGTCAAAGTAACTCACTTCTTTAAGCTGTTCTTTGGGGATTTGTCATAGTGACCTAGTGCTGGCCATACATACTCATGTCTTCATCTAGTCTCTGTAAGACTAGCTTTGCTCATTCACAGAAGAGGAAATGGGCTCAAAGATGTTGAGTTACCCAATAGGTAAATTAGAGTTTAATTTCAAGTCTGATTCAGTTCCATAGTCCAGGTAGATATCTGGTTTGGGCATGTTTCCTCCACCAATACCATCCAAACGCAAACCTATCTTTCTCGAACTCCAGGCCTCTGGGTGTCATATCCAGGGGCATGGCTTCTCTTATGTCTGTTTGTTTATTCTTATTCTAAAACCAAGAGTGCTGGTGCGATACAGTCATAGAGTTCATTTTGGGAGTTCATGACACATGTGTGTCTGCACACATATGTGTAAAGGTAGAAACAACATTGGATGCCATTAGTTGGAAGGTTTAATTTTTTTTATAGACACCTTCATATAAGTACTGTCAGCATTTTATAAAATTACTGTCAAAAGTGATTTTTTTAAAAGTGCTGATGTAAGGGATGTGTTCACCAGAATAAGTATAAAGAAGATTTTATTTTAATTTTGAATGGTTTCTTTGTTTTCACTATGCAAAACCAAATATAATAATAGTAATAATGTTCTCTCTCTCCTCCCTCCCTCCCCCCTCTCTGTTCCACACTTACTGGTTCACTCCATGCCATTCATCAGAAAGAAGCCCCTACCTAGTATTAGTGGGGCTTTTATCAGAACATAGCAAAATAAACCATTAAAAACGGATTTTAAAAGACTCTAATATGAAACCTAGTTCAAAATTAGAATCCAGGACATCTCTTCCCTGTCGGCCATGAAGAATCTTCTATGTTCTCTTGAAAATTAAAAAACCTGGCAGTGTTGAAATGGCTCTGTGTGGTCAAAACCAGTGCACTTCAGGAAGGTACCCTCTGACCACTGGATTTACGGAAGCTACCCAGGCCTGATGGCATGTTTGCTTAGCTCTCAGAGTCCATTACAGCAGACTGGGCAATGTTTTAAATCATGAGAAAGTGCTGGAAGTGTGTGTGTGTATGTGTGTGTGTGTGTGTGTGTGTGTGTGTGTGTGTGTGTGTTTGTGTAGGACCCAAGTGATACCTTCAGTAAGGAATGAGTACTTTATGGTGTGGAGATAGTGAAAACATACATTTGATAAATGAATAATATATAAAAGGTGCCCTGTAAGATCTTTCAGGTTCTTTTTTTAAGGGAGGATCATTTGCTTCTGTAGTTTTTGATGAGGTTGGAATAAACCTTATTGTCCTCTTAATCTAAGGAGGGAGGTGACTTGGAGTATTGACAGACCTTTACTGGGACCTGAATAATTAAGAACTAGCAGGGTTTTTCTAAAAAGCACAAAATTCATTCATCTTCCCACTGCCTGCTGTTCTTAACCACAAGAACTGATAGCTTCCTGGTAAAAAAAAACGGGATTTCCTTTGCCATTTTGAATGAATCATATTCAAGACAAATGTTTCACTTTGTTTTCTGGGTCTTTTGGAAATGAAATATTTTCTTTCTTTTAAGATTAATACTTAACTTTCTCTGACAAACTTAAGCAGTGTCAAAATACAAAACAATAACAAATTTCATTTAAAGATCTCCTTTGGCTTTATTTTGATCTAAAATGTGGGTAATGTTTCATTCCGTGTAACAGAAGAGACACTCGAATAAGCTGAGCTGAAGTTCATTTATAGACATTGAAGTACTGATCTGACCAAAGCAGAAGGATGAGCAAATGGGTCATTTCTGGTTCATTTCCTTACAGAGAGGGAACAGACAGGTTGCTGGCTAACATCAGGTCATGTCAGCCAAAGCATTCCTTTGTTTCCTTCAGCATTATCATCTTGTGGACTTGGCTATTACTCCTGTTGATTTTGTGGAGAGCCAGATGGCAATAGCTTTGATTTTCGGCTGTGGAACTCTTCCCTTTAACCTGGTATTTTGGGACCTAATGTAGGAACTTAGATCGAAGCAGTGGTCCCCTATTATTTTCTTCAATAGTTATCTCATGGGAACTATTAATAAGAGCAAAGTTTCATTTTTTCTGCATTCTCTTCACATTTATATATAAAATTTATGAAACTATATGGAAGAAAACTGAATCCTTATTGGATTTTACAATTCCAGTCAGAAAAATGAGAATGTTGTTTACTTTTTATTGTTTTTTTTTCAAATCACCTTCTAAATTAGCTTTGAGGAAATATTTTCCAACATCAGGGTGTATGTTATGGTATAACATAGAGCCATTGATAATGTGTGCTCATCCTTGTGTAAACAACCCTAATGGAACTCACTGAACTGGATCATTTTTTTTTTTTTTAAGAAAAAAAAAAGAGCATGAAAGTAAAAGGACCATCAGGGTGCTGTTGGAAAGGACAACCATGGGAGTTAATCAGCAGATGTGGACATAGCAGACATAGATGGATATCATTGAAATACATTATGTATATGTATGGAATAAAAACACAGAGATAAAAAACACAGTAAAATATCCAAGGAGTTTTAATACTCAAGAGGTGGAGACGCCGACACCCAACAAACAAGGCTAGCTCTTGCCTTTGAGAAAGTCTACCAAAACAGAAATGAATTAGCAAAGAGAGAAAAGAGAAGAAGCAGAACATGAAAGAAGGACCAAGCTAGTCAGCAAAACTAACGTGTTGTTAAATAAAGAGGAAGGAAAGGTAAAAGGACAAGAGCTGAATGGCCTTCTACAGCCTTAACAAAAGCTCTTTGGATTGTTTGTCATAGCCCCATGTCTGTCAGCCATTCCTTGCCCTTCCTCCAAGCAGCTCTCGCAGTCCAGCATGGTTCTTTGAGAGGTTAGGGCACAGAGGCAGGTCATAGCTCTGGGATGCCTTTCAGGAGTTTATTTACATATGGAGCCCACCCCAAGCAGACGTTGTCTTGTGTTTCCTAAATACCACATGTGTAAGACACAACATTTCCGAACCCAGTCTAAAGCAGTGGTTCTCAATCTTCCTAATCCTTAATATGACTCCTCATGTCGTGGTGACCACCCCCCCACAACGATAAAATTATTCTGTTGCTACTTCATAACTGCAATGTTCCTACTCTTATGAATCAAAATGTAAATATCTGATATACAGGGTATCTGATATGCAGCCCACATATTGAGAACCACTGGCCTAGAGGAACTCTTGAGACCTGGTTTCAGTACAAAGGTCCACAACACTTTCTCCGGGTTTCTTGACTATGTGATTCTTGAGCCACTGGCACTGCTGAGGTCTTTAAAATGTGGTGATCTACGGCTACTTTAGTAGAGTGCTAAGGAGAAAGGGTACCCTCTTTTGCATGAAAATTTCATTTCTGAAAATTAATGTCTGTTACTGAGAGTCTGGGACTGGGTTTCTGAGTCTCGCCATCTAAGCATGCCCTAGTTACTCCCTCTCACTAGTAGTAGGAGCTTCCCAAACACTGCCGATGCCTCTTGGGAAGAGCGTAACTTTCCCATTCTGCTTTGGAATGTTTCCTAATTTACTTGGAGATTTTCAGGAGTCATTCACCTCTTCCAAGCGTGGTTATCTGATGGCCCAAGTTTATTCCCTGGAGATTCTAACAAGCTTTGCCTAAGTATCAGCTGCCATCCTGGCTACCTTAATTATCTTTTAAAATCCCTTATATATCCCTGTCATTCACTTCCTCTGTGGAATAGGAGACGCATATTTCCATATATGGAAGAATTTGTATATACCAAGCACCACTTAACAATGCTGCATTATATGCTGTCAGCATAGCAGAAATGTAAACATGTTTTCATTTCATAATGAGTACACTCATTCAGTATGGCAGCTGCCGTTAAAAATCACCTGCTGTTACAGAGAATGCAAAAGCTGTAATTTCTTAGCTGAGGATATGAGCAAAGGTGTGTGGCAATAATTAAAATCACATTTAGAAAGTAAGAAGATGCAAAATCAGAAATATTTGGATGCCTGAGTCTCTTATGTGTGGAGGGACCATCTTACCGACGTTTTCTGTCTCTGACAGCTCTGTAAAGTGCCTTCCACACTATCAGGGTTAAAGGAAGGAGCTGGTGAGAGTGACTGAGTAAAAGACTTTCTATTACAGCTTTTCTTTGTTGCCTTGAATTTTCGAGCTTCAGCTCCAGTTAGAATTTCAGAATCTCCACTGGTCCTTTTTACTTCCTAACAGATGTCTTTCAATATCTTCCTTAAAAAAAAAAAAAACAACTGATCTTTTCTCTTTTAACCTTTGATTCCTGACATTTCCCTTCCCATTTCTCACTTTCTTTTTAGTGTGACTGCCTTTGTCTGTGTCTGCTGCTCTGCAGATCTTCCCATGCCCGTCCTCCATTCCGTGACTTCCCCCTCTTTGAGCTACTGTTAGTCAGCTGGCTATTCCTTTGAGTTAAAGAGGGTACCCCATTGTGCTATTGTGCAAAGAAACTGATTAGTTGACTAATGTATAATTTCTGATGTGTCAGGGGGCCTGGGAGGACTACCAGCTGAAGAAATGGACCAGTTTGCAACACCATCTTCAACAAAGCCTAAACTCAAAGCACTTGTGTTTGCTGCTTTGTTTGATTTATTTAGTGTACAATGCGTGTACACTGATGTCTCTGCTTTGTTTGTGTTTTCTACTTAAAGATAATAATTCTACTTTTAGATTCCATGTTTACAAAATTTTAACAGAACCCACTCCAATTCCGGAGCCACCCTTTATTCTTTGGCTTCTACTTCATCCTATTTCCAGTGCAGAAGAAAGAACTAACCAGGACCACAGGACTGTCCCGCCACTAAGTGGGGCACAGAACTCTATCAGATATCAATAGGCATTGGGATGTGGTTGATATGAGATGTATCCTTTCCTTCAAGAATAGAGCAGTAGGCTAGGATAATGGATCTGAATATAAATATTTTAGGTTCAAATCCCAGCCCCCACGAAATGAGCTGGCACACATCTATAATCACAGAACTTGGGAGGTAGAGACAGAAAGAACAGGGATTCAATGTCATCCTTACTACCTGGTGAGTTTAAGGCCACACCAAATTTCACAAGGCCCACCTCAAAGAACAATGTAAAACCCCAACTCCAGGGCTGGTAAGATGACCCAGCACATAAAACACATGCCATATAAGCTTACTTACCTGAGTTTGATGCCTGGTGGATGGAGAGAACTAGTTCTATAAAGTTATATCCTGAGCTCCATGAGCATTCTGGGGCACATATGCTCTCCCTAGCAACACATATACAAATGTGTGCACAATCGCACACATGCACACAGTCACAGCTATATACACAAACACACTGATCATAAATGAGATTTAAAACAAAATAAAAGAACATCAACAAAAACAGGAACCTCAAAGCCACTCAAACGCAGGCTTCTGCAAATTATTTTATCCCAAGAGGGTGTGTTTTTCTTGTCTGCAGAAAACAGAGGTTGTCTTTGATCAAGGAGAGTTACCACAAGTGTTGAAGAAGTTAATGCTGCATACCTCACTAGGAGAGCCTTGCAATCTATTTAAGTTATTCCCAACTCAGAAGGAACATTAAATTAAAGACCATTGAGAGAAGAGAACAGCTTCTCAAACACCTGTATGAGGATTTGGCTATTAACATTTTCTCACAATTTCCATTGGCTTCTGGTTTCTCATTTATATACTTTTAAAAGCATTTGTGTTGTACTTGTAGATGTCCCATGACATTTAGCTTTATATTTCTCAAATTTAATAATGCAACCATGCTATATGCCCAAGAACCTTAACAGGAATATATGTGTTACCATTCCTTCTAGGCTCCACCCAGCAGTTACCTTAGCAACAGCCAGGTAGGCCTGGCTTGCTATAAAAAGAACTGATTGGCCTCTCTGCTCTCTCTGACTCTCTTCTCTCTCCAATCCCTTAATCCCTCTCTCCCCTTCCCTTTCCCCCCTCTCTGTCCACACGTTCCATCCTGCCCCCCACAATCCCTTCTAAGGGTCCATGATTCCCCAGGCAATGATACTCCAGATTCAAATAGTATACAAATGCAAAGAGTGTTTAATTCTGCAAAAGTCTAGCATGCTGGGGTCTCTCATTCCAAGATGGAGACCCCTGAAGTGAGCTGGCAGGCCTGATTTAAACCACATTAGGGAATTCTGAAGTAGGTGACCTCTATCTTAATCTGTTGCCTCCATCTTTAGGAACATTCCAGAACTATTACCAGGTTGTAGGGGCTGGAAACTTGTTGGGGAAGTCTGGACACTATGACTGAAGAAGTCTGGAAACGGCTGCTGACCCATTGCCCTTGCGTGAGGCCAGTTGGCAGGCCAGCTTCTGATGGCAGGGCAGTTTCTGACTAGCTGACTGAAGCATGGGGCTTTTTTCTAGTCTGACTTGCCTGGACTTACCCAGTTCTTAGGCAGTCTCCTGAACTGCCAGTATGAAGCCTGTCATGGAATCAGCCTAGCCCTCTCCCCCTGACCTCCCCGACACTTTACTTCTCTGTCCCTCTATCTGCCCACTGAGGCAACTGCTCCAACCCCAAGGGCTCTACAAAATATACCCTTGGCTTTACAGTATGACCTAACAGATTGCCAACTTCTGCTTATGCTTTTTATACTTTACAAAGTCTCTCTTTTTGATGTGTGTGTGTGTGTGTGTGTTCCCTACAACAACCTAGGCAAGCAGTACACCACTCACTTAGTCCTGTTGTCCTGTTGTCTCTTTAGACTCTTTACATGTAATTTTCACTAAAGGCAGAGCAGCTCTGCTTTGGACTCCTTAAACCTACAGTCATCTCCCTCCTGTTTCTTGTCATTAGTTAATCTGCATTTCCAGACAGGGTCTTCTAAAGTTCTACGTAGTGTGGGATCTAGTCAGTTACTTCCTAATGAGTGGATTCAGTTTAAACACTTTTGGTCAAAATACTAGCTGGGTGATGTCGCCTACCTGACAGATCATACCTTACTCAGTTCTGGTTAAGCTGTTCATTGACTTGATGGAAGTGACACTGAGATTGCTTCATTTTTATGGCTTGTTAATGTTTTCTATTAGTGTGCATTATTATTTGGTATGTTGTCTTCAAATCAACTAAATTATCTGGGGGATGTTACTTTAAGATAGACTCTTCCCTAAGGAGTGCTGATCATTTCTGTCCAGAGATGCCTTTCTATCTTCGGTATGTTTATGCACTTCTCCATTGATAGTCCTTGGAGTAATGAAGAGTTTGAGACTTACCTTCCATAGAATCAGATATTCCTCAAGAAGCTTTGCACAACTCATGCATAGACAATTGTCCTCCTACCAATTAAAGCAAAAAAATATTACTTACTTCTAGGAGATACGTGCATATACATAAATAAGCAATTGATGTTTAGTATCAAAGTAGCCGTTCTGCATTCCATATTTGCATCTTTGATCCTGCAGCGAGAATCCCCTGCATTGATTCATTTACTCTGTTCTACAGCACACAGAATGTCGTTTCTGATGACCATACCAGTACCATTGCCAGCAATCAACCTTCTAAGCAAAGTTCAAGATTTATTTGCACATCGTTTTCTTTGAATATTCCATTAAGGCTATATGGTCATAATACTGGATTCTGAAGTTACTTGAAATCATTTACTTCTCTGTGGCTATTTACAATATACTGTTGGAGTTGTCTATTTTCTTGCTTTTATGAAAGCTTAGGGTTCTTTTATTTTAAGAGTTGGAGTACATGAAACTTTGCATGATTCAAATGAACACACCAACAAAAAATAAACAGGTAAAAATTGTCCTTAGTCTTTTACTCTCTATAGCAAACATTTACATTAATGTCTGATGTATTCTTTTATAAGAGATTCATTTGTTTGTATTTTATTTTATTTGTGTATACAAGTGTTTGCATGTAACGAATATATACCATGTACATGCCTGATGCCTGTGAAGGCCGGAAGAAATTGTCAGATGTTATTGAACTGGAATTATGGATAGCTATATGGGTGCTGGGAACTGAACTTGGGTCATATGCATAAGCAGCCAATGCATTTAAGGGCTAAGCCACCTTTTCAGCCAGATTTTATTCTTTATATACTCAATTTTACCCACAGCAAATACACATATGCATATATTTACTTACTCTTATGCAGAATATATAATGCCATCTATATTATTTTCTCAGCTTGATTTTTTTTCAGGCAGTCATCCATCTTATGTTATAAGGATCGTCTTCATCCCTTATTAGAGCTCAATAGTACTTGTCATATGAATATACAAACATTATTATGCAGATGACATTGAAACTCTTGCCAGTGTTTTGCTGTTGTAAGAACTGCCAATGTGAATAGGTTGTGTCTTTAACTTGCCACGTGGTTGACAGTTTGTGTTCAGGATGAATTGCTATCACTGATGTTGCTGTATTTGCATGGGAAGTAGAGAAGCATAAATGGCTATAGCTGGTGCTAACTTTTCTCTCATGTATGTTGTTTGTTACCTTTGTACTTGGACTAGCAACACAGGAGAGGGACTCTTGGTCTGGAAGAGTCACAGCCAAGCTTTTGAGCTCTTATAAATCTCATAGGCAGGAAATATTATCTCTGACACTGATGAAAATATTCAAAGATGCTAAACAAGGGCCTGGGTAGTGTCAAGCCTATTGGGGAAAAGTGTGAAGGGAGGAAAGAATGACAGGAGGGAGGGAAAGGCAATGGAAAACAAGTTCATTTTGTGAAATTTAATAATTGAAGTTGAAGATATTTACAAAGGAACTCTAGTCAGCCTGAGTATCGAAAACACAGCCCTGCAGACCGGGCCCTTCTCCCCCATCCTGTCTACTCAGAACCATTGGATGACATTCCTAAAGCTAGTCGCCAAGGTTTCTTCTGCTATTTGGCCACTTCCTCCTTCTGGTCCTCCTCCAAGGTCCAGCTATCAAAGCATTGATATCCAGCAACCAAAAGTCACCTTTGGTTCACCCAATTAACATTCCCAATTAAAATGAAACACCTTATCCCAACATGAGGTTTTCCCTTTTACCTTTATAAAGTGCCATTTGTCTATGAGCTGTTTCCTCTCTATACACAATCAGTTCTTTGTTTGCCTACCCCCAGACAAATACCCATTCCCCTTCTCTCTTGTTTCCTTCCTCTTTTCCCCCATCCTTTATCTCCTGTCTTTGTGTCCCTCCCCCCTCTGTCCCTCTGTGGCAATCTTCTTTGTGCTGAAGAACTTGATCTTGGGGTGTCCCTACAATTTAAGATCTTCACTTTATGATTGGAAAATGTTCAATGGTCCCAATTAAAATCATCATAAGCAAAAGCACATGCTTTGAAAATGCGACATTGATGACTTTATGAGTAAGCACAGGAAGGTAAGATTACAAGGAATTCTAGTTTCAATATAGGTACAACACTCATAACTGAAGTGAATTATAATACAGCAACGTTTCAATTTTAAGTATCTTCACCTACTTTAATGTTGTACATGCAAGAAGAAAACCTTAAAATACATAAAACATGTGACTATGGCTGTAATATAGTCTGGAGTATGACCCTACAGAATTAATTTTTATTTAACTGAAGTGGTGCTTTGTCAACTCTGATGCTTTGCATTAACATTTCTTTTCTTTTTTTCTTTTTTTTGAAAAAAAAATTTCAAGACTGGGTTTTTCTAGCCATAGCTATCCTGGAACTTGTTATGTAGACCAGGCTGCCAGGCTGCCCTTCAACTTAGAGAGTTCAAAATGCCTCTGCTCCTAAGTGCTGGGATTAAAGGCATGTGCCTCCACCTCTTGGCTAATATGTACTCTTAAAAGAATTTCTCTGTGTTGGGTTGGGGATTTAGCTCAGTGGTAGAGCACTTGCCTAGTAAGCACAAGGCCCTGGGTTCAGTCCTCAACTTTGGGGGAAAAAAAAAAGAATTTCCCTGTGGACTATTGATTAACGAGACAGGATAGTCCTCCATGTTGTACTTCATTCTCCCTGCCCTTACTCTGTCCCCGAGTCTCCATCATTCTGTCTGTTGATCAAGTTGGATGTACTTGGAATAAGATTTGTAGACAGACATAGGACTTAGGGTAAGGGCTTTCCCTCTTGCAGGGCATGCTTGTACCAGTGCTCTAGGATCCCAGCACTACCCCTGCTTCCTCTAGCTTGCCACTGGCCTTTCCCAGGTCCATGAACCGGTTCTCCCTTGGGTAGTGCAGCTGTTGGGAACCAAAGGTGTGGGAAAAGCTACCATAAGGTTTGTTGCTTACAACGGGGGTTTGATGGTGCTCAGAGAGACCGCCATTTCATACATTTATTTGATTTGCTTCATAGAGCTGCTCATGATAGACCTTTCCTCCAGCCCTGCCATGCCATTTCTAAATCATCCCGTGCCACTCACCCAAGGAATCAGTGCCAGATTTTAACGTCTTACAAGGATGCGTCCTTGAAAGGAAGCAGCCCAGTCATTTCTGAACGCATTTGGTGTCATGTTAATTAAGCCCTCTGGAGGGACATTGAGCATTGAATGGAGCCCCTGGCACCACCATGAACCCCTGTGTTTGGCTCCTGTTTTAGCACCATTCTTTCTTTCTTTATGGGAAGATTTCACCCTTGTGCATCTTGCCATCCAACAGGACCAGTGGATTTTACAAAGGTATGTTCACCTTAGCTTAATATATTCATATGAAAAAAATCTAATAGTGCAAAAACAAAGCATATGTTGACGTTGCAGGGGTCCTTTGTCAGTTTTTTCTGTATTGCTCATAGCAGTGACATGCGAAAATCCAAGTTTTATTAGCTAAGTTCAGGACACAATAGGCAATATTAATTTCAAAGGAAGTATAACAAGATATGCAAATGCGATCAGTTCCCAGGAAAACACCCCAGGCTTTGGAATTATGCAGTTTAATAAACACTTGTTAAGAAGCTTCACACACCAAACATCAAATTTTAAAGCAAGTATTTCTGATCATGCAGTGTTTTTGAAGAACGCCAAGATTTCTTCAGGTTTCAGAATCCTAAACTGGGACAGTAAGGTATGCAAAGTGGTAGGTTTGTCTGTAACATCCTTGTGCTATTGGAAAATCACAGATGCTTCCGGTTGGAAAAATCTATGGTGTTGTTTTCCAACTGAAAGTCTAATTTAGAAATGTGGGCTGTTAGAGTAGGACCTGAAGTCAAAATGTCTTAGGCAAATGTATTTTATCCAGTAATCGACAAAAGAGAATTGTCCATGGATTTTTAATTAGCTTCTTGGATAGGAGCAGCTTCACAGGAAGTTTCATGCCATGGCTTTCTTGGATCTTGGCTTTTTATAGACAAATTTTGCAAGGCAGTGCCAAGCTCACGTGCTTGCCAAGGGAGGAGGCAGCTAGGGCCTAGTGTAGGATTTTATCACCCTAACCCCAAGTTAGATTTTTCTCAGTGTTCATTTTTTAATGAAGTGCATTTTAGGGTATTTCAGTGGATGGTGTAGTGTCTGGCAGCAGCATTAGGTGGCTTTAAAGACATATCAGTGACACTTTGTTCTAAGCTTGCCTGTCTATGGCTCTTGTCATGCTTTGTCTTGTTGTGGAGTCTTGTGGTAAGACATCAAGAGATTTCCAAAAAGGACTATAAATGCTGTGAATGACAATGCAGGTAGGCAAAGGGAGACGCTATTTTTACATACTGCAACTTCAGTCTTCTGAGTACTGTTTGAACCAGTAATTTGGCAGCTACATATTTGTCTTAAAGGGCTCTTTGGACAAAGGTGTGTTGCTGGGTTGTTTGAGATATTAAAAAGGAGCTGAAATGTCTTAAGAGCACAGTTCTTGGTTAAATATTTGATGTGTCTGTAGAGTAGTGTGCCATGTAGTCTCTTAAATAGCTACTGCTGACAACTGGATAACATGGAAAGGTGTTCACAGCGTGTAAAAACTGAGACATGTTACAAAGAAGAAAAGGCAGAGCCAGCTTCTTACATATAAAAAATGTAAATAGATATGGGACTGGGTTGAGAGCTCAGCTGGGAAGGTGCTTGTCATGCAAGCATGAAGACTCAGGTCTGAGACTTCAGACCCCTTGTAAAAAAGCCAGGCATGGTGGCCCATGCTTGTAATTCCAAGGCTGGGGTACAAAGTCTGGGAAATACTTCTTTTTTTTTACAAAAACTAAAATATGATATGATTGAAAAGGACACTAAGGTCCACCTCAGGCCTTTGCTTTCATATATGCACATATATTTACATATATATGCCTGTACATACAGTCATGTAGACATATATGTACATAGGCAATATCAGTGTACTTACATAATAATATGTTTTAAAATATTAACATCTCCATCATTTTTATTTGTTTTTGATGAGTATAGTTTTATTTTTTTTTTTCCGAAACAGGGACTACTTTGTCATATCATTAATAAGATTTTGGAGCCCCTTGACTGAGACAGTGAAACATGATGGAGTTGATCACTGTTTTTGAGAAGTACGGACTGACAGAAAAGACTTTTAACTGTGATTATTGCTTTCTCCTGAGGAGGATTTTCAGGGTTAGGATGCATGAGCAGTGCTATCCAGGAATCTGGGTTCTGTTCATAGGTTTCTAGAGAGACCAGCCTGTGGAGAGAGCCTATTAGGAAGGCTGACCCTGAAGAAATGAAGTTCCTGCATCTTTTTAAAAAAGAACACTTCTCCATTCCTTTATACCCTTTCCGTAACAGAATGAGGGGACTTAAAACTAAGCATTAAGGACATCCTATATAAGATGGAATAGGGCTGGAGAGATGGCTCAGCGGTTAAGAGCACTGGCTGTTCTTCCAGAGGTCCTGAGTTCAAATCCCAGCAACCACATGGTGCCTCACAACCATCTGTAATGGGATCTGTTGCCCTCTTCTGGTGTGTCTGAAGACAGCTACAGTGTACTCATGTAAATAAAATAAATAAATATTTAAAATAAAGGTGGATTTTTAAAAAAGGCACCCACCAGATGTAATAACATTTCATTATATAAAAAAATTTAAAGTAAAAGAAAATTGAGTAAATCGCTTTTCATGGCAGAATGCAGAAAGTCGAATCTCAAGCGATAAATTAGGGGAAAATATTTACACAGCATTTTACTGACAAAGTACTAATAAACATAAAATATACCGTTGTTGAAAGTTCAGGAGAAAAAGAGAGGCTAAAAATTCAGTAGAAAAGTGATCAAAGATAGAGAGTGTTTTCAATTTTAAAGAGGAAAAGACTGGGGGGAAACCCTAAGGTTTTTACATCTATTGTTTGAAGTGCCAGAGGAACAATTTCGAAGGTATTTTCTATCTACTTTAGGGTTAACAAGACACTTCGAGAGGAACTAAGGTTATCACTGTAGAGAAAGGGTAAGACACACATGGACTAGCAGAAAGCCAAGAAATCATGGAGTTACTAGACTGATGTTACAAGTGTCAATAAGAATGCACGACTAAATATGCTTTTAGAATTCTAAACTCTCTCCTCTTCTCAGGCTTAAACAAATGGGACTTCCAGCATCAGTGAAGGTACTTCGTTCCCCACACTTGTTTCTATGTAGTATCCGTTCCCTACTAAAGAGAATGATGTCTCCTCGGAGAAGTGTCTGATTGAGAGAGAGAGAAAGAAAGAGAGAAAGAGAGAGAGAGAGAGAGAGAGAGAGAGAGAGAGAGAGAGAGAGAGAGAGAGAGAGAGAGAGAGAGAGAGAGAGTTGGGAGGTTTTGTGGTGAGAGTTGGGAGGTTTTGTTGTGTAGTAGATAAGAAAATCATGAAGAAGAGAACAGATGAGAAGGAGAACGTTGGCTGTACCAGAAGAGCACAGGAGCTAATCTGAAAGAGACCTGTTAGGATCAGACGAGCAAGGTTTACTGTGTACTGTCACCGTTTGAATATGAATTCACAATTTGAATACTAAGCTGAGTGCTTAGTCTCCAGCTGGTGGGACTCTGTTGGGAGGTTGTAATAAAGTCAGGAGGCGAGACTACTTAGAGGAAGTAGGAGTCAGGGGTGTGCTTTTGACAGTTGGACCTGATTTCTAGAACCCAGTTTCTGACGCGCATGTGCGCACCCACGCATGCACATGCGCACAACTGTCTTGAGGTTCTTTCCAAGTACGTGGACAAGAGCTGCTACCGCTGACAAAGCTCTGAGAATCCATGAGTGAAAATGGATCTTTACTTCTTCAAGTTGTTTGGACCAGATATTAAAGTAATAGTGTTGAACAGAAGGAAACGATAACTAAGGGGAGAGAAAGAAAGACAGAAAAACAGAGAGATAGAAAGTGAGACAGAGACAGAGAGATAGGGAGACAGGCAGACAGAGACAGAGAGAGACAGAAAGACAGATAGAAAAACAAAGAGAAGCAGAGAGGGGAAGAGAAATCTATACATTAGAATTGCTGCTAATAAATATGGGAGGGATGATAGAATTAAGAAGTCACTGTTTTAAAAGTATCATATGAATAATAGATCCTTTCTAGCATTATCAGTAATCAGGAAGTGTGTAGGGTAGCAGGGTACTTTAAATATTTACTAGTTATGAAAGGAAAACCAAGCTTTCACACCCGTTTAGAACAGAGTAGTTTGGAAGGTAACACTTTATCTACGGATCAAGGCTAGCATATGGCAGCAGATGGACTTCCCATTGTTGCTTCTTGCTGTAGTATCAGCAGAGGAACACTGTTTTCTTAGGTAGTACCCCTTTCTAACGTGTGCTAGGAGCCCACTGCTAAGGGAACATTCAGGCATCTCTAAACACTCCACAAACCCAAGGCCAAGCTTGTTCATATCCTGTTAACCAGCAAAGGGCTTGACAAAACTGGCACTGAAAAGCCAAGGGGTAAGAGCCATGCACGTATGTGCTTACGTGTGTGATAGTCAAGTCTCTGCATTTCACACAGCACATGTAAGAGACCAGCCTGTTTTTAGAGGCTTTGTTGTCCACGCTAATGTCCAATGGTTAAGGATGAGCCCATCTTTATTGTCTGAGGGAATACAAGGAGGGACATCGAGAGATACAGAGAATGGTGCAAAGATATAGGATGTTTGGGAGCCTGTGGTAGGACTCTCCCATCCTTCTGTATGCTTTGCTTATAAAAAAACAAAACAAAACTCCTTCAACCAGCCAAGCAAACAATACTCTATACGCTTTTACTTTGGTCTTGTTTTGTTGTTTGTTCTTCCTCCCAGAGGCCTAAGTTCTGACTACACGGTCTCTACCTCTAGTCTCTATTTTCAGACCACTCCTTCCATTTTATCTTTCACAAATGACAACCCTGGCATTGTTACCTTTAGACAAAAATTGTGTTTCATTCACTGCTGTAAAATTGGGTCTAGGGTCAAAATAAGTAGAGTCTCTATGTTCTTCCTCTGTGTACATGCAATGATCATTTGTGTCCATACAACAGCCATACTGATGCTCGCTTTGGACATGCCGGGTTCCCTCCTGGAGTGAGCTATGCATATAGTTTGGCACAGTGTAGACCATCTGATAACATCCATTTAAGATAAAACCTCTTAGAGCTAATGTCTATTAATATTTCATTGTCTAGAACTACCCCTTTTTTTCTGACTTGGTTAATTTAGACAGTGGCTGAGAAGAGATGTCATCTTTTATCATCTTGAGTTTCAGATGCCAGAAAAGCCAGATCAAATAAAAATACCTTAGCAACCGTGATGAATGTTTGATATAGTTGGTGGAAATGAATTGGGAAGTTGTCAGACCTAAGTGTTGGCTTCAAGGATGGCCAGCATTCAGGGATTTCAGTCCTGACATTTTGACAATAGTGAATCCTCTCTGTTTTTCTAGAACAGGCTCTACTAGGGAAATAGCATATGGGATACTATGTTGCTGGAATGTCTACCTGACTTTGATTGCTTATGCTGAACCCCCTGTAGGTGCTACTAGTGTGCCTTCCCACTTCCGGGAAACCTTCCCAGAAACAGCTTCATAGACACCCAGATGTGTGTTTTCCTAGATATGTAAATCCACCCAAGTCGACAATTAATATTAAGTTATTCAGTAAATATTGACTGACTACCAGTGGAGAAGACAGAAGGGATACTTTCCTTCTGCCCAGCTTGGGGTTCGATTGCAGTGGAACAACTAAAGACAGACCAGAGACTAAAGGAGAAAAGCATAAAAATCTAATACAACATCTGTGTGACATAGGAACCTTCATAAAGAAATGAAGACCTTAGGGAGTGCCTGAAGTAAAATACGTTATGTTTGGCTTGAATAAGAATAGGAAAACATGAAAGGTCCTGTAACAAAAGAGAATGAGCATGTGTAGTAAATGGAGTGAAACTCACTGTCCCCGTCATTTTCTGTTTCTGCATCTAAATCCCCACGCTTCATTTAGCTCACAATTTTGGAAGTCAAAATTCTCCAATCAGGCAACCATATGTGTTCTGCCCGAAAGGAAGACCCATAAACAGAAGGTACAGAAAGAGCTCTGTAGAAAGACAGAACTCCAGAAAGACTCAGAAACCAGGTTGATCTTTTTATATTAATTAAGTTTCTGTGAGCTCTAACTAAGGTATTTAAAGCTCTTCATTCCCCTTTGAGGACAGTGCTCCCAGTGACTCTGTGACCTTCCAGTAACCCAAGAGGACATCTTGGCTCATTGAATCTTTTAGTACTTGCTTTTCCTTAACTTCTACATCTGAAAATGTTCAGTGTACTAGTGTAGCATAGTTTGGGTAAAATTTCCATACAACTCATCAGAAGTAGTATGAACTCATTTCAGAAAATCTGTATGGCATAAGTTTATGTAAGGGTAATGTGAGTGCTACCCAAAAGCGTGGTTGAGCTTTTATGGTCTGTACAATATTTAATTCATAGCTGTTAAATCATGTAGTTTAACATAGCTTCATTTTGAATTCCAGACTACTTTGCTTTACCTTGTGTCATAGGTATTCCCTCATGATGTTCTCATAACCATCATTAATTTGATAGTCCCTGAACTATAGGGCACATAGGTCTTGCTTTGATACCCTAGGCAATATTAATATCAGTATTTATCAATCCATTTGTCTGATATCATCCAATGTTCTATTTATAGGTATTTACAATTTATCCATTTCCCTTCCCAGGAGGTGGAGTTGTAGACTTAGGGGTGACAGAAAGGACATGCTCTAATGTCCAGTGCTCCAAATGAGAGCTCTGCGAAGAGAATCTCTAGTGGTGAGGAGCATAAATGGGTTGGGGAAGGGCTGGGGACTGGAAGGGAGGAGGTAAGAGACCAGGTGTGGTGTCACCACCAAAGCTGATAACGTGTGAGACCCTGGAGTGACCTATGGACTCACTTGCTTCAGATTTAGAAGAGAAAATGAAGGATTTATAGCTCCTGTTACTATCATTTTGAAAAAAAAAAAAAAGTTAGTTCAAAAAGAAATCTAACAAATCAAGCCAAGTCTGAGGAAGCCTCAGAATTTAGAACAAATAAAATGAATCTGCTAAAGCTCATCAAAATGTCTTTAAAAATATATCTTTGCTCAGAGTTAGCCACATCCCAAATGTGGTATCAAAGCAATGGCCTGAGTCTATGGACTGAGAGTTAGGGACCAGAAAATCAAATAATCTCAGGTCAGCTGTTCCCAGCTGGAAACTCATGCATTGCAGGACGAGTTGCAGTCTAATCCTGAGCCATGTCTGACGTGAAGACAGACTTGCAGCCTAGTGTCCCATTAACGTCTCAGGCTGCTTATTTGCTTATTTAACGTCACAGAGACCAATAGGATCCTATTTGTTGAAGTGGTGTTGGCTTAATGCATTGACTTTCTTTTTCTATTCAAGGCTCAGAAAGAGAGTGGAGTAAATTGTCATAAATTGCACTGTCCGAAAAAGTAAATGACATTTCATCAAACCGAAGTCTGTGCAGGAGCCTAGTGCAATTTTCTAAGAAATGATGGTAAGAAATAGAAAATACAACTTAAAGTGGTCTAAATGATAAAAAGTGGTTTACTGGCTCATATATGAAGGGAAAAGAAAGTACAGATTCACAGGACTCGGAAACTGCTGAATCCAGAAGATCAAGTGGTCCACCCATTGTTCTTAGGCAGTGTCTCCCTCTAATGGCAAGAAGGCTTCTAGTAAAATCCAACCTACTAGTTTATCAACCCAAATGGGATAGTCTCTAACTTCCAATAATCCTACTGGAAGTTCAGTGTTCGTTTTGGGTTTCATGGCTAGAATACCAGTAGGGTCTGGGACAGGGCCTGGAAAGGTGGTTCTCTGAACAATATTATCTGAACAACATAAACCAAGACTAGCAGACTCTTTTTCCAGAAAATTGGATTATTGGCAAAAGATGACAGGGAAGTAAAGTCATTGATGACAGACAGCTACCACAACCAAGAACTACTACCAAGTGGCAAGCTATAGACTGTCAAAGCAGGAAATGCAGCCAGGAGAACTGCCCTGGCTTGCCTGGGAAGTCTGTCAGGTCAGTGTATAAGACATGTTCCTACTGACTGACCCAGTATCATTGTTTAGTGGCAAGCCCTGTCTTTGGCATCAAATAAATCCTAATACCACTAAGCAGAAATTAAAAAGCTCTAATGAGCTCTTCGACCTATTGATGTATGCCCATGCCTGTAGCTCGAGCCATTGATGCATGGAGTCAAGTATCTTCTCCCACTGGGGATGTCATCATTTAAATGGCACTATTGATTTTGAGTTTTGGCATCGCTTCTTTAACCCTGGAAAGTTCCAAGTTGCCTGAGGGGATGTAGCGGAAGACATAACTAACTCCATGTTGGACGGTTATGAAGCCGACTCAAGCCAAGCTTCTGGAAGAGATCCTGTTGTGTTCTGAGTGTCAGTCAGCTCGGCTGCATCTAGAGAGCCATGTCTTCCAGTCACACACTACCCTGCTGGTGAAGCAATTGTAACAAGATCAAACCCAGGCTTCCAGAATGAGCTTTCAGATTCCCCATTTGGGTTGTTTCCATTACCAATTGCTAGCTAACTACTCTCAAATCTTGTGATTTAGTCCAATGGGTGAACAATAATTTTTAACAGTCCAGTCTTATGGGCCAGGACTTTTGGAGACATTACTCCAAGAGATTCTGCTTCCTTTGGTGTAAGCCTGAGTTTCTACGGGTTCTCAGAAGGTCCCAGAGAGTCATTTGCATATCCTGTGTGGAGAGTTGTCCCTATCTCTCAGTACTCAGATTGCTTGTTTTATCTCTGTCTAGCCTGGCTGGGCTTATTTCCATCCCACCAGGTGATTTCCCCAGGCGGTTCCAAAGTGCAGGCTTCGAGACCCCCTGGAGAATGAGATGTGACTGGTGGAAGCCTGATTATACTCTTTATAGTGTTCCTACCTTCCACGAAAATGTTCAGGAAATATGCTTTACTAAAAACAAACACTTAAAACTCAGACATGAATGGTACTGGAGAAAAAAAAATACTTAAGCATGTTTTAACCACTAGTGTGCAATCCAGATCTCTTTAGAGCATAGCCACACGTCCTCATAGTTCCTGGTGTGGAAAGACCACAGTGTCTGAAGCAGCTGACCCAGATCCCAGGTGACATTCAGTTACCAAATTTCTGTTTCTCTGAGACAGTCGTTGAATCACTGGGGCACACTTTCCTATACCCAAATCAAAGAGATTGCTCCCCCAAAGTCCCTAGGATCCCACATACTCAAATGTTCTCTTACTCTCCAAAGAAACATTCATGCAGATTTTATGGTGAGCCTTTATGAGAAAATGTCCTTCTATTTTCGCAAAGAAGAATATTTACAATTAGAAGGGAAGTTCTTAGTTTTAAGTAGTCTTTTTTCCTTTTCCTGCAATTCTGGGTGTTCCTTAGGCTTGACCAGTTTCTTGGCATTTGCTCCATTCTGGCCCAGAACCCACAACATTTTTTTTTTTTTTTTGGTAAAATCGAGTTTTAAAATTTCACTAAATTATTCATTATTTGTATCACATGATTTCAAAGCAAAATTCAACCAACCCACAAGAAAAGACATAAATGCAAGCCACATAATAATTGGGACAGCACTGTAAGCCAAAGTGAAAGGAGGACAGAAGTGGAGGTGGGGATTTCTCTAGACAGCAGGGACTAAAACTCATCCCGCCTGGAGTTCAGAACTTCTTAAATGGCAAAGGCTAAAAAGAGATTTCCTTTAGCTATGAGGGAAAAAATAAGAAAGGCTTTAAAAATACACGAATGCAATTAAAAATATTACAATTGGTGTTATATACAAGCCTAGTTAAATAAACGTTACTGTTAAAGGAGAGAACTAATTGACCCTTGGATTCACTCTGGCCAACAACCAGAGTTTGTAAAGCTCAAGTGTGAAAAGAGCTTCTCCCAGATTGCTAGTGCGTTTTAGTGTAGATGGTGTCTGCCTGTCAAGAGAGAGTTGTAACAGGGAGTGGGATGCCGAGAAAATGAGTAACAGGATGTGTAGGTTCTTGATCTAAGTAGAGAAGCATTTAAAATTAGGGACAAAAGGTAGGATATGATTATGCGCTTTCCATAACGAATGGTATTAGAATTTATCCCTTTCCAAAATCTCTAGCGTGTGCTCTCCTGTTCTATACCTGCCTGACTTCCCTTCTTTTCTGTTTCAACAGCAATGACTCTGATCCTCTTCTTTCCCCAGGCTTCTAGCATCTGCTATGCACAGACTCTGGATTACTTTCTCTCATCACAAGTCACTGTGATATTTTGCTAAGTACCATTGTCCCTATGAGTGTTGTTACATGAAACAATGTTTTCACCATTTTTGATCTCTTAGCCTTCTGATGATACTGACATATTAATTATGGAACAGCCAAGAAGATTTCAGGCAAAAATAATGGCTTTTCAAGTACTTCTCATGAATATTGGACCACTTTATAATTAGCATAGGCATCTTGCCAAGGTTTTTGAATCCTTGTAATTTGGATGGCAAGTGTCCTGGGGAGGGATCATATTTGCTTGTGTGTTCTGCTTGGCGTTTAGCCTATTCTCAGCAATTCATGGATATTAACCCCAAAATAAGATAATCAGATTTGTCAAATAAGCCCCAGATAATTGGGTCATACAGGCTTTATGCCTTACATATGCATACATAGCAGTGTGCCTTAAAAATGACTTTCTATTAAGGAAAGACAGGTTTTATCTATTTTTAATAACTAGTCAGTACAACAGATATTTATTGAGCCCCTAATGTGTGTCAGGCAGTACTTTAGAGAGGACAAGTAAGATATTATTCTTATTGAGGTTTTACTTTATTTGGGGGAGGAGACAAGAATAAATATTTGCTCAAATAATGACTGTCACATTTCAGGCATTGCAGATACCTCTAAGGGGAAGAAACATGTTAAGGTGTCAGAGATTGTTAGAGGAAGGGACAATTAGGGCATGCCTTTGAAAAAGGTGGCATTTGAGCTGAGAATTAAATGTCAAGAATGAGCCCACCGTGCAAAGAATTTTGGGAAAAGCATTTCAAATTGAGGCAACTGCAAATATAATAGGCACTCACAGGAAGGAACTTGTACCTCAACAGGAAGAGACCAGTGTGACTGTACAGTATGGCAAAGGAGAGACCCAGAGGTAAGGTCATAGAAGTCAGAGGCAGTCTGCAATCCTAGTACACTGTGGACAGGAGTCTGGAACATCCCCTAGGTGGAACAGGTTATCAAAGGCATGTCACAAATTTATATTCCTGAATACTTATCTTTGCTTGTAGGGAATATTAATTAGACTTCTTTAGAAAAGTAGAGGCCACAGAATGAGGATTATAGTCTCTTTATTATATATCATTGTATACATTCTATATCATTCAATATAACAAAGATGATTGGCTTACACAGTTCAGACCCAACAATGAAATGCTGGTTATCAGTGGAGATGCTGAGATCTCTGCACCACTCAGTCTCCAAGGTTGGATGCCTGTCAGTCCTAGTCATGATGTAAAGCTTAGAGAACTCCTGAAGAGCCATGGGTCTTCATTCTAATTTGGAAGGATGAGGAAGAGAGATTCCAGAATCAGCAATGGTTGACAACACCCAAGAGTAGATGCACTCACCATTCAGCAGAGAAGACAGTCAGGCAAGAACCAGACACTTTTCCCTCAGCCCTCCTTATATCTGGACTGCTCTGGCTGCAAGGACTCTCTCTGAGGAAGAGTCATCCCATCCCAGATCTGTCTGGAGCTTGTATCTTAGTTAACTTCATAACTGTCACACAGGTAATCAGTACACTACATCTCTATGCTGAAGAACATCCTTACCACTCTGGCTTTTTAAGGGATTTTTAATTATTAACACTAGAATTTAAATGTGAGTTTTAAAAACATTTAGACCATTTATAACGCATAATCAATTACCCAGGAAAGTTGGGACAGTCACTCAGATAGAGCAGGAACATGGAGGTACAAGTGAAGCAGAGGTCATGGAGGAATGCTGCTTACAAGCTTGCTCCCCACAGCTTTTTCAGCCAGCTTTCTTGTAGAACCTAGAACCACCAGCCCAGGAGTATTACCTATGGGATGGACCTTCCTGCATCCTTCATTAATCAAGGAAACGCTCTATGCACAGGCCATTTTATCAGTGGAGGTTTGCTCTTAAGCACAAGGAAGTTTACAGCTTTAATAGGGAAAAACCTTTCTAGGTTTTCAAACCACCTTCTGAACCAAATGACCTGGACTCTTGGGCATAGTACATTTGTTTATCTTAAACACACTCATACCTACAGTCAATATCTCTCAAAGTCTATCTAAAACCATTACTCAATAATTGTTCTCACAGGGGTAATTTGTCACATGACTGAATTAAGGAGAGTCATACATAAACTTTCTTGAGCCAGGATCTAGCTATGTAGCCTAGGCTGACTTAAACTTCCCAATAATCTTTCCACCTTAGTATTAGCATAATGCATTTATGCCATCATTTCCACCAATAATATAAATACACAATTTTAAAATGGACGTTCTCAGTGCTTGAATTTCTGCCAGTTAGTATGAAACCACAGGTTTCATTTTTGGTCTGATTTTTAATTTTTGTATTAGAAGGTTCTTGCTAAAGAGACAGTAACATCTTATCAGGTAAGTTGGTTTTCTGGTAACTTGAAGTTTTTAATGGGACTTTACTTAAGCCAATGAATTATATTTATACGGTCACTTCTCCAGTATCCCTGAACAATATAAGCTTGGAGTAAAATGCATTTGCATAGCAGAAATAATTGTCTTTTTCTTATAGAGGAACACCTTGAGACTTTTCATCTCCTAGTTAAGAGTGAAGGCTTTTTACAAGTTATTTACCTGACTTTCTCTAGTTCCAGTTTTCTTACCTGCAAAACAAAGTTAATACTCACGAAGACTGCATAGAGGCTTCTGGGGGATTATATTTGAGTATAGATGTAGTATCAAGGACAGTGAGGACAGCATCTGACATGCAGTAAGAGCTCAAAGCTGATGTGAGTTTAGCTATCTTCTGTTTTTACTTTTGCATAATTATGGGTATCATAACCTAGATTTTGTAAATTCTACATTCTATGAAAGATGCCATAAACCATTCTGAAAAAGGTTCCTTTATATGGAACAAGTGGAATGAACTGGGTAGTCCTGTGGTAGAAGGCAGAAAGATGAAGGTATAGCCTGCTTGCAGGCGGTACCGGGCAGTCAACACACTGTCTAGCACATTGGTAGAGGGGCCGCCCCAGGGCTAAGTGAAATTCTAATGCACATCAGGAACTGTGCACACTACACAAGTAGGAGGAATCAGCAAAGGTCCAGGGCAAGAAGGACGTATATCTGTGAGTGGGTTAGTGTTACTATGAAGGTGGCAGGGAAAATAAAAGGGCCACTGAGAGTCCTTACTCATTTCTGGAAGAACTTCAGTTTTAGACAGTGACTAAGGAAACCAGGTACAAAATGATAACACCCATCATGCGTCTATGATAACCAGGCATGCTCCCCCACCTTTTATGTCTTGTACATTTTCTTACTCCTCTCCTGATACACTGACAATTCCAATCTTACAGTGTCTGTTTTATAAATAATGAAACAGATGACTAATTCCTTCCCTGCTTAAAAAATCTGGCAAGTGACCAAACAGAAGTAAACCTAGGCCTTCTCCAACTTCCCATCACAGCAAGCTACCTCAATCAGCTTGGTGTGAAGCCCAGGTCAGTGGCCTCTAGAGTTTTAAATCCTGCCTATCCTAAATTATGATTAGTTTTGAGAGCATGATCCACTAATACCACAAAAGGGATCCAATCTAAGATGTGAGCCCCTTAACTCTGTCTGGCCCTGGCCTGCCTACTGTGGTTCTAAACTGGAAACAGAAGGAAAGTTAAACCGAATGGTTATTGGTAGGTGTGATTCATAACCTCTGACTCTAATGGGAGATGCCAAGTTCCCTAGAACAATGTAAACAGCCCAGGGGTTGTGCCTTTCCACGTTGAACTGTAGAGGATCCCTTCTTTAGCTGGCAGGTACATTCGCTTCAGAAATGATCTTCAGAAAGGAATACTCAGACTTCCCGGAAGCATTTATTTGGTATAGTAGAGCATTATTTCAAGATGCTGCTGCTACTCGAAATATCACTTGTTTATAGGTTAGTAAACGCCAACCTTTGTTTAGTTCGTTCTTTTTTAATTCTTATAACAACTCTACAAGTCAGCACCACCATCAGTGATATCTATAGACAAGGAGATGGCTCCCACAGTTTCACTAACCTATCCCTAGGCCACTGACTGAGGAAGTGAGACCTGTTCAGTTAAGGCCAGTCATTTTATAATTGTAAAAACATAAGTTTTGGATTTAATGTTGGGAAGGACGGGCCTTGTTTAACCTACACATAATCATATTCGTTTCACATTGAAGAATATTGATTTCATTC
This sequence comes from Rattus rattus, assembly GCF_011064425.1. Classification (NCBI taxonomy): domain Eukaryota; kingdom Metazoa; phylum Chordata; class Mammalia; order Rodentia; family Muridae; genus Rattus; species Rattus rattus. The sequence goes on along the minus strand of NC_046165.1, from coordinate 80,926,763 downwards.
TAGGGTGTCACAAAGTTCGGTAGCTGTGTGATTCACCTCCATGGTAGCAAATGGTGTTATTCGGACTTTCCATTGGATTTCCTCAGTAAGGGAGGTTTATCACTCTCAACATTGAGCAATGCTTTCTTACGGAAAATGTACATATCAGCTTGGCAATGTTTCCTTCCATTAGCTCATTATAAAATTGCCACTTAGTAAGCAGTTCTTTTACTTTCCGGTGACTTTAGAGCTACTAGTCACCTAAGGGTCCCCTCTGGAGTCACCAGTATGAGTTTCACTCTTCCTGCCATCCTCTGAAATACACTTAGGACCCTGCCAGGACCCTCAGATAGAGAGGCAGCCTCAGTCAGGACCCTCAGATAGAAACATCAGATAGTAACAGCCAGATCATCCGATAGGCAGAGGCAGCAGTGGCCCGGACTATCAGATAGAGGCAGCTCGCACGGTTTGTGTACTTGCACAGTCCTCATGCAGAGAGAATGATAAACCTCTCTGTAGAACAAGACCGGGCCTTTTGTGGTAGAACATACAGAGCAACAAAGGAAGTTGTTGAAAGAAACAGCTCTACAAAGCAAATCCACAGCTCCCTGGGGCAGCAGCGAGCGCTTACTTTTACAAGGCTGTTACTAAATATTTTCCTGACAGGACAGAAAACAACTTGCCCAACTTTACATGCATCTCTTTGGAGAAAGCCATAGGTGGTTATCAGAAAGCACGTTCAGTGGTTTTAAATCTTTCTTCCTGCTGGCGAAATCATCTGGAGGGAAAATTTCGTACCTTCCTGCCTTTTCTTCTTTCTCTTTCATTCTGCCTTGCAGATTTTTTTTTTAATAAAGCTGTTGGTCATATGGTCTCTTTCTCACTTTCTACCTGTCCAAGCTCCTCCAGAAAATGTAGATCTAGGAAAACACAAAAGCCAAGTTGATGGCCAGGCCAACCTACAGGTTTCTAGAAGCATTCAGAGGCCTCAAAGCTCAAATTTAAGGAGACAAGAGTTGCAGGATCTTTTGTAGGTCTGCCCCATGCATAGAAAAGTAAGCCAGCAATCTTCAGTTTTTAGTATTTAGATCTGTTCATTTTATTATATGTGTGTGAGTGTTTCATTTACACATATGTTTATGTACCAGGCACATGAGTATATGAAGAGACTAGAAGAGTGTTGGGCTTCTCCGGAACTGGAGGTAATGGATTGCTGTGTGTAGCCAAGTCGTCTGCTAGAGAAATGAGTATTATTGACCTCTGAGACCTCTCTCCATCCCAGTGATCCTAAGTTGCAAATGGGAGAGTTAGGTGTGTTTGTATACAGACTGAAAGGCAGAAGTCCTGACCTCATGTGAGTTGTTGTTTATCTTGCTTCTATTGCTACTTTACGATTCAGATTCCTGAAAAGAGTTAAGAGTTAAGCCGTCATAAATTTGATTATTACTTCCTTGCATATATAACTTGAACTCTCAGGGTGGTCATTACATTTCTAATCTCTTTGGATCATTCTGAGTGACAATTTCTTTAAAAAAATGATCCTTATTTTGAGTTATAATTTTCTGCATTCAGAATCCTCAGAAACCTATAAATGTAATTGGTCAACTTATTGAAATTAAAATGCAGAGGAGAAAGAGGGGTAAATGATGGCAGGCAGAGAGAGAGAGAGAGAGAGAGAGAGAGAGAGAGAGAGAGAGAGAGAGAGAGAGAACTAAGGGGAGAGTATTACCTCACCTAAGTAGAGCTGTTGACCTTCCTTCACAGTGTCTCACACTTCTTGAAGACATATGTGAAGTGGTTCTGCCCTGAATTCCTGGGTTTATAGATCCCTAAGCTGGACAATCCATGTCAGAATAATCTGTCTCCTTCCTAGTGTTTTTAGTGCATGTGAAGTTGTTTACTGCCTATGACTGTTTTCTGCAGCAGTTGCTCTCGAGAGTCACAAGGTCTGAAAGCATTTCCTTACAGCAAGGACTTCATACAACAAGCAACATAGCACGACTTACGGAAAACTAAAGCTACCGTTTAGGTGTATGTCACCCCTAGAGGCCTGCATCAGACAAAATATAACAGTGCTTTTCAGAATGATTTTGCAAGGCATGTTTGCACGCCTCTACCATGAAAGAAGTTTTGTTCAATCAGTTGAACTCTCTATTTGCTTCTGTATACTCCATTAAACAAATGGAAAAGGGTATTTAATGTCTTGATGTACACGTTAAATGTGTCACTATTTCTGGTTTACATGGATTCTTTTACAAACAGGATGAGGTTTAGAAATTTCTATGTGCACCCAAGGAATTTATTATTTTAAAAAATGATATTTAGTGCTGCAAAGCTTGTAGCAAAACTCTTGTGCCATCAGACTTGTAGGCGGTGTGGTCTTTTTGCTGACCATTCAACAACACAAAGCCTGAGTGGAGGGGAGAATCATCTGGGGAAGTTTTCAGGAGCTTTACCTAAGGTAGTCACATAGTAGAAGCAGAATGTTCATTACGATGCCATCCTAATGTTTTTAGTTCCATTGTAAAGACAATGGTAAATTATGCAAAATTATTCTGATATAGCTCGTCAAAATGATTCTAATGTAATAAGAGCAGTGGCCTGAGGTGGAGGATGTGAAAACTATGTGTGCATGTGGGTAAGGGCAGGAGGCAGGAGTACATATGCAGGGAGCTTGATATAGGACTCTTTGTGTTCTTAAACTGCTATCCAGGCTATGCTTGTGACAGCTTTTCAGGAAATGTATCATGAATTCATTGACACAGGTAGAAATTAATAAGGAAATACCCCATCCTAGTGAAACACTTGGACAATGTCCAGGGTATCATAAGAGTATGAGAAGAGACTGCCTCCTACACAGTTTTCCTAGAGCAGGTCACTATCATTTGGCATCAATCATGGTTCAATTCGTGAAATAATCCTTTTCTTCTGGATGGAATATTGTTGTCCAGTCTGTGAGACTGCACAGTAGTGGAGTGTGCCTCTTTGTGTTTTCACAAGAAGCTGGTGACCAGTTACATGGAATCCATATATCCAGTGTCATCCCATGCTCTATGAAGGCCTGAGCTCTGTGGGAACGAGAGTTAGCAAAGGAAGTTAAGTGACATGCTGTGTTTCCATATGACAAAGTTATATATCATGACTGACAGGCTAGATAATGTAATGCCAAGGCCTTCTATTAAGGATGACCTTGTCGGCAGAAATAAAACTCCAAGTTTCTGGCTGCATACAACTGTGTGACGCTCTGCATGCAAGATGCCGACTCCCTCCAGGCAAACCAACAATATGTGTAAAGTTCATTGCTTAGACATTTTTCTCATGATGCTTAAATGGTTGTTGCCAACATGTACAGCTCTTCACTCTTCCTCAGTAGCTACTTTCCTGTCCTAGAAGTATGTTTCTATTTCCTGTCGTTTCTGATAGTCTCCTCACCTTACACCGAATATCCAAGATCATCAGCTTAGCAGTTTCCATTCACATTGCCTCTGTGCCTGTATTAGGCAGCCCATCATAGAGGAAGTGCCCAGTAGAGAAGTCCATTCACCTCACGGCAAACTGAACGTGAAGAGAGAGGAAGAAGAGTAGCTGAGGACCCCACATTCTCTTCAAGAATAAACACCCAATGATTTAATCACTTCCCAAGAGGCCCTCTTCCTAAAGATTCTATCAGCTTTTACTTACACCATAGGCCAGAGACTAAAGCCTTTCCATGCAAGGGCCTTTGGAGAACATCCAAGAGTCAAACTATAAATACAATTGAAAGCCAAGTCCTGTTGACATATTTTGTTTTAGATATTTAAATCTACCCATAACACTCTAGAATATTTTTGATTTTTTTTGTTTCTAAGTGTTTCTAAGGTCATGCTCACATATACTGAACAATGCAGGTAACAGTCAAAGAGCAAGATGAATTTATGATCAGGACAAAGTAGATAGCAGATGCTGTGGTAAAGGGTCTACTGTGTGATACTGGGAGAGTATGCTCAGATGTTTATGAAGTTTACCATGGATATTTATGAGGATTGAAGTTGTTTCATGTGTTGTTCAGTCATACTCACACAGAATCCTAAAGCACTAAGGGCTCTTTCTGAGGGAAGGATATGCAGAAAGGAGCACCCTCTTGTTTGGTTTTAGACACGAGTGACTAAAGGTATCTATCAGTTCCTGTGAGTGAGAAGCATACACAACACCCTGCAGGAGTAGGGGCCTTGCTTTAACTATGCATTCTTATTGCATACATTGATACCCCCAGATTGCCTGTGGGGCCCTGACATGACTCTTTCTTCTTCTCTTCAGAACGCCCTTTTCTCCCTCTTGCAGAGGTTGCTTGAGGTTTAGCAGTCATGTGTGGTCGGTCTACAGCTCCTTGGGAAGAGTTTGTAGATTTCAATTGAACCCCCTAATCTGAGACGGTCTTTTCTGATGCCTCAGCATTTAGTGTTCCAAAACAGGCAGCTACTTTCTGCACATGTCTGGATCTGTGAAAGGTACTGAGAGGCAGGGAATGAGGCCTGTACTCCCTCGGCTTGTGACACTATCTTCTTATTCCTGTCACTGCGGTACTCACTGGCTATATTTATGCCTCTGAGTCCAGGACATACTCTGTGTCCATAACCAACACCCTTTCCATATTACTGGAGCTCGATTTATTTCTTGCTACTTGGAACTGAGGGCATCATATGCTCTACACTGCAAGCCATTAGTACAGAAACAGCATTCCAGGAAGATCAAGATTTGTGTCACATGTGGGTTCAGAAGACTTATGTAAAATAGAGAGAATCTTCATGTGTAATGTGTTGTGCCTCTTTGAAAACATTGTATTTTATTTTAGTTGTATGTGTGTGATATATGTACAGTGCTGCTTCTAAAACTGATGTCACAGGTAGTTGTGAGCAACTCAATATGGCTACTAAGAACAAACTGTGGTCCTCTGAAAGCGCAGGATCCCCTTTTAACTGCTAAGCTACCTCTTTGTCCCTATTATGGCTACTTTTAAATGTCCATTACACATTCTGACCTTTCCTGTGGTGTTATGAGAATCTTCCTTTAAATAAAGGACCAATCTGGCATTGTTCCTCAGGACTTAGTTAACCCAAGATCTGTTCAGAATGACAGATTCATTAAAAAGTTTAAAGACCCAAACTCATAGGATTCCAAAGGTCAGGTAACTGACTACTTCAGACACCCCCTCCTCCCCTCCCCTCATGCTCCATCTTGTCTCTCAAACCAAGTTTATTCAATGGTGTTTGAAAATATGGTAGGTATTTGAGTTTGTACTTGGTATCTTAATGTGTGTCCAGAGATCACCAGTCACTTTGAGAATCAAAGTGATCATAGTCACTTTGAGAATACGATGTAACAAATCAAACTATTTTATTGAGTCTAAAGATAGACTCAAGTTCCACTTACAAGTCAGTTTCAAAGACAATTCATTTAAGGAGGTTGATTTGTGGTGCTAATGTCAGTGCAAAGGGTTTGCCTACTATCTATTGTATTGTTTCCTTGGAGACCATATCCTATTCATTGAGGAACAGCTCATTACAGAGCAAGTGAATGGAGACTGCATCCCACCTAATAATTGATCTGAATCTGTCATTGACATCTAGGTAACAGAAAGGTCTGTGGTAAGAGACAGATCTTTTGGAAGCTTTGCACTCCTTATTGGCCGCTTCATAGTGCTGAATTTTATAAGGCCCAAGCAACTAAGACAAGAATAAGGAGTGACAGCCACAGAGCAGTAAGTGTAATATACAGCTAGAGGATGGACCCATCAGGCAGGGACACTTTCTTGCTGAAGAGAGAAAACATCTCAGTATAAAATGGGATCGCTTCAAGGGAACTCCAGGCATTTATTTGCAGCCATTCAGCTGTGGGCAAGAGTTTCACAAGATCCTCAGGTTTAGAGGTTAGGGAATACTGCTTTCTAAATGGAAATTTATGGCTTTGTAATCTTAAAAGAAAGGAACATGAAGTAAAATGAACACCCTGGCAAAGCCATTGATAATATTGTTATTCTGAGATCTGTAGTAATCACCCATGAAGGGCAGCTCATGTCTTGCCACCCTTCCGACTCTCTGTATGCTTTTTATTTGGGGGGGGGTACAATTTATTCATTCTATGTATATGAGTACACTGTAGCTGTCTCCAGTCACACCAGAAGAGGGCATCAGGTCCCATTACAGATGGCTGTGAGCCACCATGTGGTTGCGAGGAATTGAACTCAGGACCTCTGGAAGAGCAGTCAGTGCTCTTAACCGCTGAGCCATCTCTCCAGGCCCTTGTATGCTTTTATTTTTTTTAAAATATTCTAGTCCTATTAAAGTATGTTATGCCAAGATATATTGTAGCATGCACAGATTTGTCATTGAGAAAGGTCATGTAGGGTGTGATTTATAAGGAACCAATGCTGTCTCTATTTTTCCACTTCCAAGAATCTTGCTCTTTACGCTGGAAAAGACTGGGCTATGCTGCAGTAACAAATTAATCCCTAAATCAAAGGGACATAAGGCAAAGGCAGGTTTATTTCTTGTTCGTGGTGACTCTCCATCACATGTCAGGGGAGCCTTTCTAAGGATCATCACATAGCCACCCAAGCTGATAAAGCCACCAATAACATGCAGTCTCTAGAAAGTTACAACATCCAGAACATGTGACCTTCATAGGGAGGGAAGACTGGAGACTATAACAGGATTTCTTTTTTTTTTCCTCATTTAGTTCTGAAACATTAGTTTTTGTCACAACCCACAGATAGATAAAGCTGGTCATAGAGTATTATCTGACCCAAGAGTTGGGTGGGAGTCTCCATGGCTAGACCACAGAAGAACGAGGTGGGTCTGATGGTGTCTATAGTGCTATCTACCAGAGTTACAAGTTCTTAGGACTTTCTTCTTCACAGAAGGGAGTCCTGATCAATTCGGCTCTCTTGCCTCTGCTTTGAAGATCTGTTAAGACCCATGCATTCCTTTTTGCTTGGCATTTAGCCCTCACTGTCTTTGATATGTAAATGTTCTACTTATGCATACCTGTGAATGCAAATAAACACTGTGTCTTTGGAACATCTCTTCCCTATGACTTTGATGCTTTCAAAACAGTCAAGATTATTTATTTATTTGTTTTATTCAACCTAAAGTGCCTTCAGTAACCTAAAGTGTGTTCAGTAGGAACAAATCTAGTTTATGACCGAGGCCTGTCATAGAACAGAGCATAGGTAAGTAAATTTACTAAGTTTATTTTAATTTTTTCTTTATCGGATAGGAAGTTCCTATGGAAGGGGCTGTTTTTAAGGACTAGATCAACAGTCCACTTTCTAGTCAATGAGAAGTCTACTGTCAGTTCAGGCGGCCAAGGGCCACAAACATTTCATGACAGAATACTTTCAGTGTTCTGGTTTCTGCAGTCATCAGGGAAAAGGGAAAAATGATAGAAACCTAAGTAATGATAAAGCCTTGGAAGGAAAACCACAGTAGCATGTGAGACCTGGCACATGTTTGCAACAAGACTAGTACATGGGTTGCCAGGTACAGATCTGATCACTGGGTAGGAACTTGCTACAGCTGAATGTGAAGCCCGCTCCATAGTCTCTTGAGCCAGTTGCCACCAGGCCGAATGTGGGGATCCTGCTGGAATAGTTGTCTCTTGTTGCAGAACAAATAAAAGCCAAACTCAACCCCCTGAAAACACAGGAGACATTATCTCCTGTCATTTCTAGGAGTCAGACATTTGGGGCGGGCTAGGAAGAGTGTTCTGCTTCTAGACCCGTTGCTGGTCATCTGGGAGCTTGCCTGGGGCTGGAGGATGCACTTCTGAGGGGCTTTATTCCTGTTCTTGGCAAATTGATGGGAGTTGTTGGGGTTTCCATTTCTCCTCATATGGGTCTCTTTGTGGCTTTGAGAATCTCTTCCTCCAATGGGAGCAGCTTGTATTAGAGAAAACAATATGAGAAAACTGAGTAAAGTCTTTAATGACTAGTAAGCATTAGTCTGAGATGACACACATATCTATAAGAGTTTGTTGGTGAGAGAGACAAGCCTTGCTCTGTGCGGAAGCTGACAGATGAAACTGAGTACTGGCAGGTAAACACCTATGCAGATTAAGTACCATACTCCCTACCCTGTCACAGAGGGAGATTCTGATTACAAATAACATCAGGTACATTCCCTCCAGAGATAGACATTCTAAAAAATAATTCGTGGTGGGTGCTTGACTTAAATTCCAGGACCTGGAAGACAGAGGCAGGTAGATCTCTGTGAGGTGGAGGCTAGCCTAGTCTACATAGCAAGTTCCAGGCCAGCCAGAGACACATAGGAAGACTCTACCCCATCATCATCATCTTCTTCTTCATCTTCATCCTCCTCCTCCTCATCATCAACAACAACAACAACAACAACATCAACAATAACAACAGTAAACACTTGATATAATAATAAATACTGGGTAGACAACTTTATCAGAAAAACACTTGGTTTCCAAACAAATATAAAGTTTAAGTTTAATTCTAAGAACCAGGACATGATGGTGTGAATGGAGACAGATTCACAAAACTTGCTGGCCATCTAGCCTAGCCTGGCAAATTTGAGACCAGTGAAAAACTGCCTAAAAGAAAAGGTCAACAAGGCCTGATGTATGACACCGATTTCTCATATGGCTTCCACACATGTGTACCCACACTCATCATAGATAGGCTGATATCATTGTGAGCAAAGCAGAAATAAGCAAGAATGGGATCTTATTTCTGTGGTATTTTTGGGTAGCTATGTCTGTAGGATAACTGGGTCCTGTGGTTCTGGTTAGAGTATTTTTTCATGTGCATGCCGGAGTTCCCAGGACGATTAGCAGTGAGTAAGTATTCCTCGTTTCTCATGGTGTCACTAGCATTGTTGTGCTTCTTCTCCTTTACATTTTCAGATTCATTTATTTTTTTCTATGTGTAGGAGTGTTCTGCCAATATAACTATATTTGTGCACCATGTCTAGTGACTGCAGAGGCCAGAAGAAGGTGTTGGATCCAGGTGTTGGACCTGGAAATATAGATAGATGTGATTCTCCGTGTGAGTGCTGGAGACTGAACCCAGATCCTCTGCAAGGTCAACACTGTCCTTAGTGGCTAAATCATCTCCCCAGGTCCATACTTCATGTTCTTAATGATCACCATTAAGACTGATCGCCATTCTGACTGTGGAGATGGGCTCTCAAGAGGTTTTAATTGCATTTTTCTAGTGTCTAAGAATGTTGAACGTATTTATTAGACATTTCAGAACTGTCTACTTCATAAGCCTATCAATTGATACAATAATACTGTGTGTTTTGTTGAATTGCTCTCATTTGTCTCTTTATAATTTTCCCTTTTGTTCTAGTATTTATACCTTATACTTGAATTGTTTCATTGTTATCCTTTTAACTGTGTCTCACTAGATTTCTAGTGAGTTTGCTTGTCTGTTTTGTCATTTTGACCTCGTTAACCAAATTGACCAGCTCTTTACATTCTTGCTTGTGCATGGTTTTAACTGTGGCATTTGGTCCCTTAAATTTTTGAATTAATCTCTTGGATATTTTTTCCTGTAAGCTCTAATGACATCTAATTTTTTGCTCTAAACAACAACAACAAGAAGAATAACAGACGTTTATGCTGAAGCTATAGTTTGAATTTTTACCCCTTTTCTGTGTGTCAGGGACTTTTTCCTGCCCTTGGGATGGACCTCAGCTTGGAGCAGTCATTGGCTGCCCATTTTCTCAGTCTCTGCTATGTCTTTGTTCCTGCACATCTTGAAGGCAGGACACTTTTTGGGTTGAAGGCTTTGTCCTGTCCTTATCCTTCCACTGGGAGTCCTAAGGTCTAACAAGAGTAATTCTTTTGCCCATGTAACATCTGGCCATGTCTACAGACATTTACAGTGGTTCTATCTTCCAGTAGAGTCCATTCATGTTGCTAGACCTTCCACAATGCACAGAACAACTCTCATTAGCCAAAAACAATTTTAGTCTCAGCTTAGTGGCAGCCAGGTAGGGAAGCTCTAACTTAACCTGACTACCGTTGTAAGGCGTAGCCTCTAACATAGTCTGGGTGTTGTTTGTCAGTGAGCAGCCTGCATCATCGTCCGACTGTTGTCCCAATGAGCAGGGCTCTAACATAGCCCAGCTGTTGTGGTGAGCAGCATCACATTGCTTTTCAGTGGTTTAATTCTGCAAAAACTCCCTTACAACTCAGTTGTGGCTTTTCCCGAAGTTTCTGAGGTTGGATCCACATTTTTTTCTATTTTGTAACTGTAGATTCTTCGACTTTAGAGTTATTGAAAAAATAAAAGAAAATAGTAAAAGCCAGTCCACAAGACTTCTGCAGGTGTGCCTCTCTTGCCACACATTTTAAGCCAGAATTCAGTCATTTGAGCCCACCTAATAGTCATAGACATTACAAATGTCTAGCCTATGTACCAGAAAAAGCTATGTCAACAGAGAACATTAACATCCAGCATGTTAGCTATCCAATGATAGGCAAGAATAATATAATTTAACGCAGCTGCTACTAGCTGAGGACTTTACCAACGTTCAAGCAAAATTAACATGAAGCTCAGAACTGGCCTCAGATCTGTCTCCTCCCATGGCACATATATTTAACCACACATTAGTTAGAAGAATCGAATACATCTTGGGGCCAGCAAGGTGACTTGCCATGTAAAGGCACTTGCTGCCCAGCCTGACAACATGAGTTTGTTCCCTAGAACCCACACAGTGAAGGAGAAAAAGCTGATTCCTACAAGTTGTTCTCTGATATCCATTCATGGGCTGAAGCATGTGTATGTATCACACACACACACACACACACACACACACACACACACACACACACACATACACATACACACACCACATACACATACACACACACACATGCACATGTACTTACAAGCATATACATACTCTAAATGCATCTATGTATGTAAAACATTGAGTCTTTCTTTTACTAGGGCTTTATTTTTATGGAAATGGCAGCCATAAATTCCACAACTGTGGACTATTTCAGATTTCTAAAGCAGCTAAAGCATCCTTCCTGAAGAGCTGCTGATACCTTTTAGAGAACATCAATATGCAGATTGCATCCCGCATTTTCATCTAGATCACAAATGAATAGACTGGGAGAGATAAATATCACAGGAGACAGCTATCATAGTACTTTTAAATCATCCTGTTGCACTTAGGCATTGCAGACCATGATTATATATATTAAAAAAAAAAGTCCCCAGGAGCCCAGAGGGATGGCTGGCAGAGCCAATGAGCACTGTTAGATTTCTTCATGGCACACCCTGAATGGCCTCAAGGCCATGGGGTAGCAAGACATCTGGGTGTTTTCTCCTGAAGTGAATAAGTGAAGGGCAATTTCTGTCCTATTAATGAGGTATTCATAATTGTCTCAACTCAGTGGTGGGTTTCGTGTCACGTGTAATAGTTACAATAAGGCACCCATCAAAATGTCCCTTTTCAGGTGGGAGCATGATGAGTTTTACTGTCACATTGCAAGGTGGCAACCAGAAGGCCTTGCTTCCTTGGGTTGATAGAAGAAGTCAATAAATGAGTGATGTGAGAAGGTGCAGCTATAGCTTTAGATGACGCGGCATCTATGGCTGGATCTGCTCTCATTGACTTATAGGTAGAGACATGATGTTCTGGGCCATGCTGTCCTCAGTGCTGGCGTTTGCTTTGACCATGCCACAGAGGAGAATCCCTCTATTTTATGAGTTCTTTTTAATGCTGTTTAAATTGAAATAATATTGTTGCTTAGGTGTCTTTTAATATAAAACAAATCCATCCAGTTCTTTTTTATCTTCTCTTCTGACGTGTGTGTGTGTGTGTGTGTGTGTGTGTGTGTGTGTGTGTGTGTGTGTGTGTCTACTCATTTGAGTTTCTGTGTCCTCACATTGGGCATTTTGATCTAAGACTACTACTACCTGTTTATCAGGTACTAAGAACTCATGTGTGCTGCTTTACAATGGTTTTATACAAGCTGTATTAATATTTTTCTACTCAAGGCCAATCACTTGGGTGCCCAAGAGCATCTACTTCAAAACAATGTTAAACATTTAATAGAAGTTTCTGAACATTAATTCGTCTCATCATGTCCTTGAATATATTCTATGAGAGTTTCAGAATGAAATTCAATGTTCTGATAGACTCAAGCTCTTTAAGTGAGGACGGCTATGCTTCAACCTCATCTGCCATCAGGCCTCCTTTTCCTGCTCCAGGGCTGGCACTAGGCCAAAAGGAGGACCAAGAAAAACACAGACCTATATAACTGTAAGGAGACCCTGTCAGCACTTGAATTCTAGACCTGTCTGGTACAATTAACAATGACAGCACAACTCATCACCATGATAGTTAACATTTGTGCTGCTCTTCCAGTCTCTTGATGGAGTTAAATTTATATTGAGTGTTTACTGATGATCATAGAACAATGAGGCCCATGAGTACCCACTGTGCTTGGTCTATGCTAAGCACATGTGTTATCTCATTTATTCTTCACAACTCCATTGGGATGCATTTCTCCTTCCTCTCACTTTGAATATGATGAAAGCCAAGAACCAAGGGATAAAATCATGCATGAGATCAAGAGAAAAGCAGAATATAAACTCAAGCCTGGCTGATTCCTTGCTAGTGCTATATCCTCAGTTGTATAGAATTGTGAGAAATGTTAAGGAAGGATCCTGGTTTTCCATTGATGCCTAACTAAAACAGTGAAAGGTATATCTAGCCACGTTTGTACTGTTATTTTTTCCCCTGAGTCTACTTCTCATCTGTGCTCTTGAGTGTGGTTCTTCCTCTACCCTGCAAAGTGGTGGCAGCACAATCATAAACTACAACAAGACTTTCACTATGTTCACAAGGAGTTTTATTAGGTGCTATAAACCAAGTGAACTAGAAAGACATGGCCCCTGCCTTCAGGAACCTTACAACATAGAGTGCATAGTCATTAAATAACCGATCACTAGTGTGATGTTATACAAAGAAGAGATAAGCGCAGGTGGGCAGCATTCTGCAGCAAGCTGGGAACCTGGTTTTGAAGAGGGACAGGGTAGGCTTCACCTCTCTGTAAAATCGAAAACCACTCTCGGAAGCCAAGTACAGCGAGTATTCATGAAGCATGAATAGAGGACCAGCGTCTGAGCATCTGGGATGTTGCTTGTCCCCAAGCCTGAGAGAGAGAAGACAATGAACACCGTGCATTGAAAAATGACGTAACCAGGAGCATAGAGAAAATAGAATGTAATGGGAGACGAGGAGAGGGAGCGAGGTCTGTGGGTCATGATAGAATTGAGCGATTTTATCATAGAAGTGATGTTGAGCTATTTCAGCTCTTACAGAAATGCAGATAAACATGACATTTGGAGTTTTATGAGTACTTTGACTATAGAGTGAAGATAGATTTCAGCTGAGGGAAATTGGAAGTTGTGTGTTGGGGTTACTGTAATCCTGCTTATCTAAGATTTGATGCATCTGCCCTGGTACACCATATCTGCTGTGTCTTTTATAATTTTGAAAGCATCAGTGTTTATCCCACATCTGTCCTCCAGGAAGTGAGCTCCTCTACCTGGAGTGACCATCCCAGTGGATGCCTTGGTGTCTCTTCCATTGCAAGGTTCCCTGCCAAAGCAAGGTCCTCATCACATAATTCATCCAGAACACCACCAGTTCAACCTCATTCTTCCTCATCCAAACAAAGCTGATACATCTTCTAAAAGACAAACCCTTTAGCCCTGCCCCTCCACACCCTGAGCTCAAGCATCCTTATGATTCTCTGCAAATTTTTTTGCTTGTTTTGACCTCTTTCTGGTTCAAGTTGCCAGCTCAGTCCTCCTATGGGTGGTAAATCAGGAGTTCCTTGAGGGTAGAAAGAGGGAGGAATATGGCCTAGGCTCTGGGAAACTCATCACTAGGCAATAGAGTTCTCAGGAGAATGTCACTGGGCTAACAATAATATAATCTGCTGTTGTTATTGATGTGCCTCCTGCCCTATACAAAATAAAGTTAATGAGAGGAGGAATGTGAATTCCAAATTCTATCAACTACAGTAACAGAAAACTTGTGGAATTTGGCTAAAACCCTTAGAATATTTGTTTACTCATAAGATATGTGCTAGAGAGCCTCTGAGTTAGTTTGGTAGCTCAGTGATATCAGGAACATTATAGTGCCTTTCATCCTTGATGTCTTTTATATTTTGGTCTCATGATCACAACATGGCTACATAGCTCCAAGCAGAAAGTTTCCACTTAAAATACATCTAGAAAAGGAAAGAAAAAATGTAGACGGAAGAGAGTTTTCTTATAAAATAAAGGAACACTCTTGGAAGCCTTGGTATATTTCTACTCATTGGATAGAATCTGGTCACATGAGAGTGGAGGTGCTGCTTAATGGTAAAGCCATGCCAAAAAAGGATCTAGGTTTCATGTCAACATCAGAAACAGAGCTTGCTTTAGGTAATTTACTAAAAGAAATCACCATAGCTGTCAGTCAAGCTGAAGATTCTGTAGTCAAGGAAGGAAAATGTTGTATGTCTCATGCTCAGGGAGATGTTTTACAGTGAAGCATCCCTGTCAGTCCAAAAGAAAGGTGGTAGAAGGAAGGTACGGAGATGATGCAAAGGAAGAAATGGACCATTAGCACAAAATATTCCCCAGTAAGCCCATGGAGCCTGGAGAGGTGGTGCCCTTGGCCTTTTCTGCTCCTATGATCCCGAGTGAGTTGCTGGTGCTGATGGGTCCCATGCATGAATATCTTTCTTCCTAATAGAAAGCTAATTTGGTTTGACACAGCAGTGGTTGATTGGCACATACCCACTTCTCTATACTTTTTAGAAAGATTTATTTACTTTATGTGCATCCGTATTTTGCCTGTATGTGTATGTCTCTATGAGAGGGTTGGATCCCCTGAAACAGAAGTTATAGATAGTTGTGAGGTACCATGTTGGTGGTGGTAATTGAACCCCAGTCCTCTGGAAGAGCAGATTGTAACTCTTAACTGCTGAGCCATTTCTCCAACCCCTCTACACTTTCCTACAGACAGAAGAGACTGGATTTCTGATAAGAGGGAAGTATGGGGGGTCACTGGATAGGACTTCATGCAAAACACTAACTTCATGATTCGCAATTCTTTGCCTCATCATTTTCACAAATGTATGGATAGTCTGTGCTGGAGGTTGCCTCAACGACTAGGCCAGTAGTGAGAGTGAGTTGCCTGTAAGGACAGCACAAGAGAAGAAACCTGGGTTGGGGATAACCAAAGATACCAGCTCTATGCCAGACCACTTCCTTCGGCATATATATATATATATATGTATGTATGTATGTATGTATTTGTTAGTAAAACCAAAGCAAAGCACCCCCTACATACAAAGAAAACTGACTATGTTTAAATAAATGTTGGGTTATTAATCAGGATGTATGGTGGTACTCAACACTTGCAAGCTGAGGCAGGAGGATCACTGTGAGCTTGAGGCCAACCTGAGATACAGTCGGCACCCTTGTTTCAAGTAGGAAAAGAAGGAGAAAGCAGAGTTGCCTCTCTCCCAACACAAGCTTATCAAATGAGTATGTCCTGCTTCTGAAAGGCTAAACTGCTCCAAAATCCATCATGTACACTCTACCACAGAGATGAGCTTTCTCCTGAGGTCTGTTACCATTATGAGAAATGACCTTGCTTTCCACTTGGCTTTTTTCTACTGCTGCTTTCCAAAGTGACAGTTGGCAAACATGGCCTCACCTTGTGCTTATTCTAGGACCTGAGGAGGTCATCTACTGGGCTTGGTAGAAAGGAATGAGGAAATTGAATACATAGTTATTCATGATTTCAGGGACTGTGACTTCACAAATCCCATGTACTGGGATGTTGATCTCCACAGGACTTTTGAAATCACTTTAAAAGCTGTACAAGAAGTAGCAACATCATGAATTGACTTCAAAATATAGACACGTATAAAGATGGACTTTTAATTATTAGGAAAAGCTGCTAACTTTTATATATTGGTATTTGTGCCTTTAGAGACAACCCGAGCAGCATCAGATGGGACTCAAGGAAGGTTTATCTCCAACCTAGAGAGAAGTCCTGCTCTGGAAACCTACTGTCAACAGGGAATAGTGCTTTTCACACTGTAGACACAGGCGTGGGAGTCTGAGTACAGCACGTGTTTCTAAACATTTGATTAAGTCAACGAGAGACAAAGTATAAGTAGCTGTAAGTAGCTGTTTACTTGCCTTTTCTGTACAAGTTGACCATCCAGACTTTTTAGTTCTCTCTCATCTTTTATTCCTGAAAGGGGGACTCGAGTCTTCCAAGCTGCCTTGTGGCTGGCGTTTCTAACTGGCCTTCAATCTGATCTCACAGCATCCTCCCTGACCTATTCCATCTTGACATAATACACCAGTTTCCAACACTCACCAGAGTGCATGATGGAGAACAGTATGATGGCTCATGGAAAAAACAGTCAACCCTTAAGAGGCATGGGGTTAGTTGGCAGATTGATGTAAGTAATTACTCTTTCCTCTGGGTTTAACACTTGTACCAGTCAGGGTTCTCCAGAGAAACAGAACTAATGGGATATTTATAAACACGTGTGGAAAGAGATTTATTGTGACGAATTGTCTTCTGCAGTTGTGGAGGCTGACAAAACTAAGAACTGCTAAAGACTCCGGCTTGCTGAGGGCTAATCCATGGGTCAAAAGGCTTCTTATCCAGGACGCAATGCTTCTGTCGTAGTGTAGAGGAAGGCAAAACGAAGTCCCAATGTGAGGCTAGGGGGAAGGCTGACCATTTTGCAGCCTGACTTCAGTTTCCTGGATGAGGAATGACAATTGAATCCATTCATGTCATCCAAACCATTGTCACAAAAATGTCAAAGTATTAAGTATTCGGCTACCCCAGGGCCCAATTGAGATGATATGAAAATTAACATTCATAGTATGTATGTATAATATTCATAGTACATATGGAGGTCTGACTTTTAATTTGTCTTTTGAAGGCTTATATTAAGTCTACATCCCAAAGTGATGAAATAAAATACTATACATTTAATATGGCACTGAGAGATTCAAGTCTGCTTGTTCTCTTTTTAATTCAATCCTGGAGATTTCTTTATGGACAGCACCAACTATGGGAATCTGTCTGTCTATCTTTTTTTCTGTCTCCATCCATCTGTCTGTCTATATTTTTGTTCATTTAATGCAGAAATATTCATCCAGAAGACATTTAAAGTTTCTACAGAGTCTTCATCTTTTGATTTTTGATAGGAAGCATAATATAAAGAATGCTATTGATGTTAAACATCTATGCTGATTGAAATTTGAACATTTATGCTGGGTATTGTACTCTGGGCTGGCACCTGTGGTCTCTTAGAGTCTATAGCATATCTTTTCAGGCCTTTCTGGCTTTAAGAGTCTCTATTGACAAGGTGAGTATAATTCTAATAGATCTGCCTTTATATGTTACTTGATCTTTTCCCCTTTCAAGTGTTAATATTCTTTCTCTGTTGTTTGTTTTTAGTGTTTTGATCATTATATGGCAATGGGATATTTTACTGGTCTAATCTATTTGGTGTTCTGTATGCTTCTTTATAGGCATCTCCTTTCACTATGTTAGGAAATTTTTCTTCTATGATTTTGTTGAAATTATTTTCTGGGCTTCTCCTTCCACTATTCCTATTATTCCTTTGTATGTTCTTTTTGTAGTGTCCCAGATATGTTGCATGTTAAGTTTTGTTGATTTAATGTTATATTTGAATGGTGTGTCCATTTCTTCAATCACATCTTCAGTGCCTGAGATTCTCCCTTTCATCTCTTGTATTCTTTTGATGAAGCTTGCCTCTGAGGTTCCTATTCGAGTTTCTAAATTTTTCATTCACAGATTTCCCTCAGTTTGAGTACTCTATTTCCATTTTTTGGTCTTTAACAGTTTTATTAGTTTCCTTCCGCTGTTTGTGTTTTCCAGAATTTCTTAAAGTATTTAACCATGTCCTCTTTAAGGACTTCTCTCACTCACACAGGCTCCTTTAAGGTATTTCCCTTTGTTTCACCTATGTTGGAATATTCAGGGCCTGCTGTAGTAAAGGTGCTCACCCCCAAGCAAGCCAGGCAGGTGCTGGGGCAATAAGTTGCTCTCTGCAAACTGACAGCAAGGTCTCATTGCTGAAGATAACACCCATACAACTCATTGAACATGAAAAGGTCTAGCTGGTGTCTACATATAAACTTTGCCTCTATATTCTAGCATCTGTGGTACTCTGCAGGCTTCTGAAAGACAAATGCAAATACCAGTCCATTCACAAAACCTTTTTTTTTTTGTTTTGTTTGTTTTTTTGGAGCTGGGGACCGAACCCAGGGCCTTGTGCTTGCTAGGCAAGCGCTCTACCACTGAGCCAAATCCCCAACTCCTCACAAAACCTTTGAGCTACGATGCTAACCTATCCAAAATATGCCAGGGCTAAGGTGACACAAAGCTTGTGGGAGGAACCAACCAATGTCTGATTTGACATAAGGCCCACTCCACTAGATGGAACCCATACCCAACACTGATTGGGTGAGACTAGATAGTCCAGAGGCCAGAGTAAGACCAAGTAGTACTGGTCCTTAAAAGAAAAGGAAAGAAAGAAGTAGTGATAAAATGACCCCTAGTGACATTCTGCTCTAGTCACAGATCAGTACCTTACTTGGTCACCATCCAAGAAACTTCTTTCGGCAGATGGGAGCAAATATAGAGACCCATATCCAGACATTATACAGAGAGAGAAAGAGAGACTTTGGACCATTCCCTTGAATGCTGGACCAAAGGGTTGGTGATTAAGTCTCTGAGCCCCTCTGGGCCCAGGTTAGCTGACTCTGTAGGCCTTCTTGTGGTGTCCTTGACTTCTCTAGCTTGCTTAATTCTATCCCCCACTCTTTCACAAGACTCCTTGAGAACCTCCTGATGTTTGGGTGTGGGTCTCTGCATCTGTTTCCTTCTGCTGCTGAATGAAGCCTCTTAAAAGACCTTTATACAGGGCTCCTGTCTGCAAACATAGCAAAGTATCATGAATAGTGCCAAGCATTGGCTCTTTCCGGTGGGATGGGTCTCAGGTTGGGCTGTTTCCTCAATCTTGGCTCTATCTTTATAGGCAAGACAAATTTTGGGTTCAAGGTTTTGTGGGTAGGTTGATGTCCCCCCTCCCTCCACTGGAAATGGAGTTGGCCACTTCAGTCTCCACATATCTGACTGGTAGGAATTCAATTTCATTTTTTATGGGACTCCCAAGTGGGTGAACAAGTGGGCTTCTAATTTTTGTGCCTTCTTTTGGGCTTTTTTCCTTCTGTTCATATGCTTTGTCCAGTCTCAGTGTGATGGTTTTTATTTTATTATATTTTATTTTGATTAAGAAAGAAGAGGTTTTTTTGAAGAGAATGAAATTACATGTTGTGTTTAGGGAACTTTCCCAATTAAGTGCACAGAATTACACAAAAGAAGGAGAAAAGGGTGCTGACTTAACTAACATAGGGCAGTATGTTGATTTCTCATCAGTGGATGTACTACTTACTAACTATAACCCAAGAGCTGAGAGTCTGTCCTTTTCCTTTCGCTGTGAACATTCTAGTGCTGAGTTTGACCTCAGTATGGACATGCTTTGTTCTGCATTAAAAATACATGCTTAGCAAACTCATATCAGTATACCAGTGACTTCCTCTGATCCCCACAGATATATCTATGTGCACTAATGCTTGAAGTCTTTTATTGGACCTGCTGAGAAGCTGCATCGTATTTTATTCTGTGGAGAATTGAGATGGTTTCCAAGAAACTCTCTCAGCTCCAATTTATAATCTCCCCAAGTTAAGATGCCCCTGAGCTGTATTTAGCTAAGATTGTAGCTTTTTTTGAGAGGAATTGGGTTAGGGGAGGGGGTAGTACAGAGATAGGGCACTTTGATCTTGTAATTAAAGAAAACAAACACAAAAACAAGTGTGTGCAAGTGTGTGTAAGGAGGAGGCAGGTATAAAAGGAGGCCTATGCTTAAGGCTTCTTACTAGCCATTGTCGTCAGGTGTGTAGGGACAGTCTATAGGTTGTGTCCTTGTACTGAGCTTTTTGCTATGACACTGTTGAATGGTAGGGATACTGATAAGTTAGAGAAGGCTTTTTCCAAACATTGGAAAGCTTTCATTATAGTAGCTGTTGTTTTGATTCTGCCAAGGAGAACATTCTAGGGGATTTCCTTGGGTCTAGTTGGCCATAGAAGGTAAGAACCTGCCCTAATGGCCCATCTTCATTCTCACCTGGACTACCTTAGGGTCACCTGGGAGGTTGGTGAACCACACCTGTGGCTGTGACTCTGGGGTGTGTCCAGAGTTGTTTATTTAACTCAGGAGGAAGATCTCTTCTGGGTATGGGAAGTACCATGCTCAATGGCCTGGGGCCTTAATGGCATAAGTTCAAGAAGAAACCATCAAAGAGCTGGTATCCCCATTTATGTGTTTGACCCATAATGATGTCAGCTGCCCTGTCCCCATATGCTCTCCACC
Source organism: Rattus rattus (assembly GCF_011064425.1). NCBI lineage: Eukaryota > Metazoa > Chordata > Mammalia > Rodentia > Muridae > Rattus > Rattus rattus. The sequence continues at coordinate 80,906,264 of NC_046165.1, read as the reverse complement.
TTGATAAAAGCAACAAGCCCCCTACGATGCTGCCCAAAATAAGCCTGCCTTTAGATTGTTTCGGTTGGAAACTTTGCCATATAAATACATAAGTAACTGCCACCCCTACCTTGTGACAGGAACCTGACTCTGGATAAAGGAGCCATAAAGAAGATACGTCTTGAAGAAGTTTTTGATGGATGCATTTGGGAGAGGCAGGGATGAGCAACTCATATGCAAATTATGAAGTATTGAGATGAGACCCATTAACAAAATGACACAAGCAAAGGACAGCTTTATTGCTAGATAAGGCATCTCTGAAGAGAAGACACTGGAATTGAGACCTGTGTGGATTGAAGAACCACGGTACAGAGCAGCAGAGAGAGGGAATAGCTAGTGCAGAGGCCCTAATGGTGACATGGTAACAAAGAGCCACTCAACATCCAGTATGTTCCAGTGCTTCAACTTCATATCGCTTCCTCATGGTTCATTCTAAGAAATAGCATGCTGGAGAATCCTGAGTAGTGAAAGTGTGAAGGAATAGGAGAAGATGAAAACGCAGCTAAGCCACTCCTGGGTATATACTTGAAGGACCTTTGTCCGTACATGAGGATGTCTGCATATCCACATGCGCTTTGCAGCACTGCTCACAGTAATCACAAAGTGGAACCAGGATAGATTCTTATCAGCAGATGACTGAGAAAGGAAGCGTGTGAATGATGCACACTAGAGCTTTACTCCGCACACAGGATAATGAAATGACATCATTTGTAGAAAAGGGCTGTGGTGTTAAATGAAACGTAGGAATAAATGCGACAATGTCACAAGATTCTCTCCTGTGCAGAATTTAGGGGGTTTTGTTTTTCTTTTTCTTTTTTTTTTCCCGGAGCTGGGGACCAAACCCGGGGCCTTGCGCTTGCTAGGCAAACGCTCTACCGCTGAGCTAAATCCCCAACCCCTTGTTTTGTTTTAAGACATGAAAGTATTCAGAGAAGTATGTAGAGAGAAAGGGAGATCAATAGGAAGGAGGGGGACAAGACAGGTTAAGGTCAAGGCATACCACATGAATGAAAATGACATCTAAAAACATAAACTTCAGCCTCGCTGCATACAAACCGCTCATCTGGCAAGCACCCAATCCTGATTTGAAGGCATGGAAAGAGCTCTTTCCAACTCTTTAAATGCCAAACAACAACTCAAAATGATCACATTTGGAAATTTCAGTGTGAGTTTTGGAGAAAAAAGGCACTGCTTGAACTACAGCACTGGTCTTTTAAGACACTTGCCTGCAGAAGGCTCCTTTTTCAAACTGTCCATGAGTCAGTAGAACTGGCATCTTTGAAGCAGACTGTGGAAAATTACACTATCCTTCCAGGGAAGAACTCTTTGGAAATGTTAAGAGAGAGGGTCAGGGGTAGAGGGAGAGGGAGAGGAAGGGAGGAGAAGGAAGGGAAAGGGAAAGAAGGGAATATGTAGAATATGTAGAACACCTTGGTTCATACAAGTTATTTCTGGAAAGAAAGCATAAAAAGGAAGGAAACAGGCAACAGGCAAACGGTAGAGTCCAGACTTCCCCAGCTTAAAGGGAAAGAAACCACTGTTGGTCCTCATTGTAGTGTAGCGATTTGTCCAACTTGTAAATAAGACTTTGCATGCTTAAATTTCACAAATACAAGTAAGAATTGGATTTGGGAAAGCTGTGAGTCAAAGAAGGGAAAGAGAAGAAATGACACATATGCAGACAGGGGGCGGGGTGAAAGAGAAGTGTTCTTCATGTTACCGCAGTTTTGGGTCCACCGTAGAGATCAGGAAGCTCAACTCGTAATTACTACAAAACTTTGCTGAGAAGTAAACAGTGAAAATAGTATCTAAAACCAGGTGTGCCCGATACAAGAGTGTGTTCAAGTGCTCTCTCTAAAGATCAGGACCTATCTGTGAATTTTCCACTGTAACCTATAAGAATGTCTTTGTCTCTCGGAGTAAAAGCCTGACTTATTCTGATGGATTGGATCCAATTAATAGCACTTAGATAGCTAGCTGAACGTTGACAAAAGTTCTGTAGAGGAATATGACAGGCTTTTTTCTCCCTTCTGCACGAGCTGTTAGGGGCTGTCCCATTGCTCTGTCTGTTTCCATGGAGAACGGTTCGAGCATCATGAGCTCTGTGACTATCCTCTGCTGCTGTGTGGAGGGGCAGCGATTCTGTCAGCGCCCCTCCCTGCTTTCGCTCTCAGCCTCCCGTTCTCTCTGCTCTACCTTGTCGCAGCCTCTCTTTTAAATTCCATTTCTTTTGTTTCTCTGTGCATGTTCATATGTACGGGTGTACGTGCTGTGGTACTCAAATGCCTGCAAAGGACTTTTGGGGGCTTTTTTTCCTCTTATTACCATGTGGGTCCCCAGGCTGGAACTCAGGATCTTGAGACTTGGAGACGTTGCCTGCTCGGCTACTCCATTGGCACTTCGGTTCGTCCTTCTGGCCCATGTCTAACATTGCCATTGTGACCTGTGATTTTTGCAGTTCAATTTCTAAGTTTTGCTTCTTAGGAGTTAGTTTTAAAATCACTAACAAAAATATTCAGTGTTTACGGGAAAATGAAATAAAAATTTTAAAAAGAGGTAGGCTTTCTGACATTAGAGAGTCGATGATCGGTGCAAATATGCAGTTATCTAGGTTTCTGTATGTGGAAAATAACTTTATACGTTTGTTGCCAACTTTTAATTTCAATTGAAAATATATAGTAACTTCTCAAGTGTGAAAATTAAGGACTAGGCAGCATATTGCCTTCTGCCCTACTGTTATGACAAAGCACTATGACCAGAGCAGCTTATAAAAGGAACAAGTTATTTGGGCTTATGGTTCCAGAGCGTTAGGGTCCATCACCATCACGACAGGGAGCTTGGCTGAAGGCCTGTGTTGCAGCAGGAAGAGTTCTGTTGAGCTCACGTCTCAATAGAGAGATAATGGCACCAAGCTTCAAAACCTGCCCTCAGGAACACATTTGCTCCAGCAATGCCACAAACCTACTAAAACAACTCTACCCATTAGACTAAAATCATAATCATCTGAACCCATGGAGGGGATTTTGAGTCAAACTGCCCCAGATTAAGACTTGGGTCCAGTGATTTAATGTCAAGGTTGCAGTTTTTGTTTTATTTTTGTTGTTGTATACAAAAAAATTAAACAACAACAACAACAACAACAACAACAAACCAAACTAACCAAACAGGGTCTTATATTCCAAGTTGGCCTGGACCTTATTGTGTACCCCACACTGACCTTGGCCTTGAACTCAGTCTTCCTCAGCCTCCCCACTGCTGGAATTATAAATCTTTGATACCATACTCTGCAATGTCTGGTCTTTAAGTAACCTTTCTAAGCTTTTGTGAAGGAAAATCTTCCTTCATTTTAATTCATAATTGTGGGTAACTGCTACAGGAGACTGGGCCAGGAACAAAAGCCACATGGAAAAGTATTCAAACCCAGAAAATCTCACTTGAGACCAAAATCTCAGCTTGACTTCCTCTGTAGTAAAGATAGCCCCTTCCTATTCTCAGCCTGCAAATCCCCAGGGCACATAGCCTGTGATTTTCCTCCACCCTCACCTCCATCCTTCTTGGGCAAGTCAGGTAGCCTCTTGGCCAAATTACAGGTTTAAACGCCTGGAATCCCTTTTCATGGAAATGAAGCATTCCCAGTCCCCCAGGCCCAGCCAATAATGTACTTTCTTGAAAAATATCTCCCCACTCCCCTAAGGTTTGTGTAGCCCTTGTTCACCCTGGATAAAGAGAGCTGCAGTTTCACGGAATATCATCTAAGCGCGGTTTCACAGAATAGTGTCTAAAAGAGGTGTTTCACTTCCCACAATAAAGAAAAGCTGTAACATTGAACAATCATCTCAAAGAAGACACCCCACCCCCAACCCCAACTCACTTTGCTGGACAGAGATCTGAAATCTTAACTCACAGAGGTTCCCAAATACCCCAAGTGTCGGATCTAAGCAGTGGGATTCATAAAGTCACACCATGAGATAGGTCTCACCTGGGAGGTTTATTCTGGGAAAGTGGAGGGGATATAGAAAAAAGAAAAGGGGGGAAGGGAGAAGGGATGAGGCCTTTTATCAGGGATGTGGCACTTGCACAGGAGGAAGACATGTGACAGGAGGTGACAGTGGGAAGTAGGCAGCTAGTGATGAAGTGTCCTGCCACCTCTGGGTCCCTTGGGCTGGCCATAGAGATGCTAGATTGTCCTGTTGTTGCCAGACGCTTTGAGCTGGCTATGGAGGTACCTGATTGCCATCACCAAGGACAAAAGCAGAGCCAGGCCCACACAAAAAAATAAGAAATAACAACTTTGTTTAGATGCTTACCATGTGCCTGACAATGCATATATTTTACAAAGATTACCTCACTTTATCTTCACAGCGCTCCCATTGGGTAGATTTTGCTATTTTTGTCAGATGATGAAGTTGAAATTCAGAAAGCTTGATGGCTCACTCAGGGTTGCACCTAGTTAATTTACTGCCAGAGGCTAGGTTTGAACCCTTGTCCTAATGACTCAAAAGCCTGCACCTCTAGACTCCTAAAGTGGTTGAACTAGAATCTTGGGAGTTCAAGAGAGGGAATCTCTGAAGTGTTACACTTGGGCTGAAGGAAGGCTCTATAAGTGTAGTCATTATTCTGAGACATGATAAAAGTTACAGCTGAGACCTGAGGCTATGGCCTTCCAGAAGTGTGAAAATTTTCTTTCAGTTAATGTGCTAAAATTATCTTAGAAAAGGCAGTTCTCTGGTAGAGTATATTCCTAAATTTGGATCTGTAAGAAAAGGGGAGTTGCACTGTAATGCTGGAAAGGCATAAAAACAAACAGGGGAAATGAGAGCAGATGCAACCTGGGGAGAGGAGGCTAAGGCTCTCGGGAAGGACATTCGGGAGAGGGATGGAAAGATGCCCAAGCACTGGAGACAAGAACATCGGCATCAGATCTCAGCAGAGCTACCACAGGCCACATCCAGAGACTCCTAAAGAACGTATGGACTGGTGATCACGGTGGGTAGTGGCGAGCAATGAGTGCAAAGAAGGAAGGGGAGAGAGACATCTGAGCTGTATTATACATCCATCAGGAGAAAAATGTCCTTTCTTCATCTGCTGAGGGTGAATTGCCCAGCAAGATCTCTGTTTTATTCTGTGTAACTTGTTCCCATCACAGAGGACCCTAGAGGGAGTCCTTGTAAAGACCTGACAATGAGGTTGGCCCAGAAATTGGCTTAAAGGCAATTCCATTTTATTTCCCCTTTTGATCTTCACTGACCACAGCCAACAGTTACAAGGAAAGAAAGAAAGAAAAGTCAGGGAAGAAAAAGAGAAAGGAGAAAGCACTTGTTTCTAGGTTTTTGTGGCATCTGCTATAGGGACAATAAGAGATTCCTTGGCCATATGTATTCTTAAGATAAGACTGGGTTTCATTACTCATTGATTTTAGAGACATTGATGGGAATTTTGTTTTACTTTTGGTGTGTTTGGGGAAGTGGTGTAAGTGCACATGTGTGCACTAGCATGTGGAGACCAGAGGACAGTTTCTGATGCTATTCCTCAGACACCATTCATCTTTCCTTTCCTTTCCTTTCCTTTCCTTTCCTTTCCTTTCCTTTCCTTTCTTTTCCTTTCCTTTCTTTTCCTTTCCTTTCTTTTCTTTTCCTTCATTTCTTTCCTCTTCCTCCTCTTCCTCCTCTTCCTCCTTCACCACCTCCTCATCTTTCTTTTCTTTCTTTCTTTCTTTCTTTCTTTCTTTCTTTCTTTTCTTTCTTTTCTTCTTCTTCTTCTTCTTCTTCTTCTTCTTCTTCTTCTTCTTCTTCTTCTTCTTCTTCTTCTTCTTCTTCTTCTTCTTCTTCTTCTTCTCCTTCTCCTTCTCCCCCTCCTCCCCCCCCCTCCTCCCCTTCCTCCTCCCCTCCTCCCCCTTCCTCCTCCCCTCCTCCTCCTCCTCCCTCCCTCCTCCTCCTCGGCTGCTGCTGCTGCTGACAGGATTTCCTACTGTCCTGGAACTCTCCAAGAAGCCTGGAATGATCGGCCAGTATTCCAAAGAATCATTCTGTCTCTGCCCAAATCCCTTGCCCCACTTCTGGGATAATAAGCAGCCTGCCAAACTTAGATATTTTAAGTGTATTCTAGGGACTTAACATGGGTACTCATGCTTGTTAGGCAAGCACTTTACCAACTATGATATCTTCCCATTCAACTTACCCTCCTCTCCTGATGCTCTGTGATTTGGGATACCTGTGTTGTGCCTCTGGCATCGAGGAGCTGGTCTTCTGAGATGCATCCCAGTTGAGTACAGAAGATTCACCTGAAGCCAGAGTGTGACTCCTCTGCCTTAGGGGTTTTATTGCTGTGATAGAACACCACGACCAAAATCATCTTGCATGTCCTGATCACAGTCCATCATGAACAGAAGTAAAGGCAAGAACACAAGGCAGGAACTGAAGAAATGGCTATGGAGCACTGCTACCTACCAGCTTCTTCCACATAGCCACTCGGCTGGCTTCCTTATGGCACCCAAGACCACAAGCCCAGGCGTGTGACTACCTTCAGTGATCTGGCCCTTCTCCATCAATCACTAGGCAAAATGCCCTATCGGCTTGCCTACAGATCAATCATGTCTGGGCATTTCCTTTATTAGGGTTCCCTCTTCCAAAATGACTCCAGTTGCTGTCATGATGACGTAAAACTAGCCAGCACATCTAGGGGACTGTACTTGACAAAGCAAGCTCTAGAAAAAAAGGCAGGTTCCAAAGCATGTGAATGTGGATCTAATGTATACTGCTTAGGTTAAAATCTCATAACATCACTGACCTGCTCTGGGTCAGGTCCTGTGAATAATGCCTGCACATCCTGTCTTATTTAACCATAGCAATTAATATATCCGTTAATAAATACTTGGAAGTTATGAAATGTTAGTATTGAAACAGCATAATGCAGGAGGGAAAGAAAATGTTAGAGAAGATAAGGGGGTCAATATAATCCAAGTATGTTATATACATGTATGCAAATAATCATAGTAATGTCCACCTCATTCCCACACATGCTCACACACATGCATGCTCACACACACATACATACACACAGATACACACACACAGAAAGAGAGAGAGAGAGAGAGAGAGAGAGAGAGAGAGAGAGAGAGAGAGAGAGAGAGAGAGAGATTAAAGCAAATAGTAGCATGTTGCTTTACCTTCTTTTACCTGGAAAGATTCAGCAATGGAACTTTGGTATTTCCTTAAAGTCAAGGTAGTTTGGATAAGAATATGTTTACATGGGTGCTTTTCTTTGTTTTCATCCTTTAGCCTAGCTGAGTTGTTTGTTCTCAAATATTTACTGTCAGCTTGAATACACCAAGCGATATAACATGCACTGTACGGGAGTTTTAGAGCTCTTCAGTGTTTTGTTCTGTGCCACTCTTGCCCTAGCCTTGAACTTTAAATTTAAATCCTCTTCCTTAAAATATGGCTGTGCCTTGGTTGCTTGACTCACTGGAATGCCTTTGTGTTTTTTGATATATATTTTATATGTCATAGTTTATATGGTATGGCACATATATATGTACACACAAACATGTTTCTAAATCCCCAGTTTGTCTTATCCTTTCACATTTTTCTTCCTATATGGCACATTTTTATTAGTGATGTTTAGTTTATAGATATCTAAAATTGGGTAGAGAGATGATAATGTTTTAACATCAGTTTATTTATTTCCTGTGCGTGTTATCTTACGCCATGCCCATTTTTAAATAATGTAACATGTAAAATCTCCTTATCCAGATCACCCCAAAGTCCACTTTTCTGGGTGACCAGGATCATGAAGCAACAAAGCTCGAAGTGTTTATGCCTCCATGAACAATCCAAGCAGAATGCATGCTACAGTTTTCCTCTTTATTTTCCTTGTCTCTCTCCACTATGGATACATGGCAAGCGGTTTGCAACTGTCTGGCTCCGTGGCAGTCATTCTTCTTTATATTTGACACTGACAGACACTTCCATTTCCATGTTTCCAAGTAATGGTTTAAAAATATTCTAGTCATCTATGAGGTTGACCCAGACATCAGCCTGTGAATTCACTGGCAGAATTTTATTTCAAGCAGGTTGAGAATTCTTGAAAACGTGTAGGACAGTTGGATCTGTATTTCGCTCTTTGAGGCATGTCATGGAAACTGAAGGGTAGAAATCAACAAATAAAGAGCAGCTTTGGAAAGTACTTGCATCCCATCCATGAATTCCATGGGGCTCATGTAGTCCATTCAGTCTTAAGAGTAGTGCAGTCTATGAAGCTTGTATATGAAGTTTAATTTTCCATTTACTCATGACTTCAAGAATCTTGATGTTTCTATAGCTTTGCTTAATATCCTTCTCTGTGATGCTCCCTCTCCAGTTCAAGAGCCAGGTAGCTATTCACATCACTCATGTTCTCTCTCTCTCTCTCTCTCTCTCTCTCTCTCTCTCTCTCTCTCTCTCTCTCTCTCTCTTGCTTTTCCTCCCCGTCACTCTCATGCTTACTTTCCCACTCTCTTGCTCTCTCTCTTCCCCCCTCTTACTTTCACTTCCCCTCCCTCTCTTTTCCTCCCTTCCTCTGTCCTTCTCTCATTCCCCTCTCTCCCTCGCTCTCCTTTACTCTCAGATGTAGCACTATTTGCTCTGCCTTTGGCCTTATGTGCTTCTCATTCTCCCTTCAGTCTCCCTGTTATGTTTCTGTTTCCATTAGTATAGTTTAAAAGGAATGATATTTCTCATAGAAAATGGGATGGAGGAGGAAAGGTTATGTAACATTAAATTATTTTGCCAGGAAATGGAACACATCGAACACTAATATTTTAACAAAATTTGTCTTTGTAATATTTAAAAATATAATGCTTATTAAACTCATTGTTAATGCTAAGTTGGAAATAAAGAATTATGACTTCTTTGAAAATAAATACCACATTCACAGTGAATTTAATAAATAGGAACAGTGGAAACAAAAAATGATGAAACTCATTAATTTAGGACAAATTAGAATATCAGAAAAAAATCCAGCAGATCACAAGATTATAACACAGAGAACAAACACATACCCTGGGGGAAATTGTCAGGATGTTATAGGCAACATTGGATAATACAGAGCTGTGTAGCAATAATGAAGGCCAGACTGAATTCATAAATAAATTAAAACATTTTCTAGTACATGTTCTGAGTTTAGGAGACTAAAAATGATTTCAAAAAACTTGGGAAACATTATAGATATGAATGACCACATTCGAAAAGAAAAGGCTGGATTATGATTTTATAAGAGATGAGAGAGACTGATAGCTACCTCTGGGTCTTCACTATGGCACCAGGAAACATCTGATCTTATACTTGGAAAGAGTATTGCCTAGTCTTTAGGAGGAATGATCACATGACACATAAGGCAGGGGACTCTTAAGAACCAGACTTCATGTTTGCATTCCTGTAACCTAGAGGCAGGAAAAACAATAAATATACAACAAAACAAAACAAAACACCACCACAACCAACAACAAAATGTGTTTATACAGAGGGTTCTTTCTGTACCACTGTTAATAATTTTATCCGAAATCTATGAAAATCAATGTTCTATATGATACAAAATGTCTCCATCCTTTTTTGTTGAGATGTCTGATTTTTCTTATTTCTAGAACTTAGTCCTTATCTGTGTGGTCAGTTCATGCATATTTTAAATCGATTATCTAATCAATAAGGAAATGCTTCTTCTATTAAGTTTAACTGATTTAGCAATTAGCCAAATCAGAATGTTTGGATAAGCTTCTGGCCCTAAGATACTATGCAAGCCTTCATGTTGTTACCAATGAATTTGCAAGAGTCTACATTTCACTAGAGAAAGTAAAGTTTCTACAAGATGATCCCAAATCCCAACTATTCATGCCTTATTCAAAATGGGTTTTGTATCTCTTTAATTTTCAAGTTCTAGCTTCTTCCATTCTTTCTCCACTGATAAGTAGGTGTAAATGTGTGTGCCTTCCCCTGTGCATTAGGATCATGAGTGTCCTATATGTTACTCTTATCCATGGAAATGTACCACAATCACATGCTCTGCCCAGCCATTCCTGTTGCTACCTGCCTTGTCGAAGAAGCATAGAGTGAAACTGGTACCACTCTTTCTCACCGCTCTCTACACACATGACCTTCACACACTGAGAGGAGAAAATAAATGATAGGCTTCCATTCAGTCCATTAAAGAGTACCACAGGACTCTATGATCACAACAAATTGCAGACAGTGCACTTGAGGGAAGTAAGCTGTGATATCAATAAACACAGTTCAAGTTATGCAATCACCCCTATTGCTAATACTCTCAGTTTCAGTTTGGGCAGAAAAGCTCAAAAAGTTCACAGTCCAGTACAAGATCTTACAAGCGAGTAGAACTTTCTCCTGGTCTCTTAGATGGTGAACTAGTTCCAAGACTAATAAAACATTCACTGAGCATGCTTACAACTGATCACTCTGCGATCAAAGGTATGTGTCTGAAACTGCTACTGCTGACGGTCTTTCTGGATTATTTGTCTTTGGGGTGGGGTGATATTTTCTTCATGATTGGTTTGTACATTGGAATTTTTGCAACATGACAATATGGTCTTTTCTCCTATGTAGACAAAACCAGCTTTGAAAACATTCCATTTTCGGGAACCATCTAAATGTCATGGTCTTGACTATGTCATGGACATGTCACCCACAGAGAAAGAAGTAATTCTGCTTTCCACTTATACTTATGTGGCAGTTTGAATATGTTTGGCCCAGGGAGTGGCACTATTAGGATGTGTGACCTTGTTGAAGGATGTTGAACCCTCAGCTCCTTTTGCACTATGCCTGCCTGGGCACTGCTATGATCCCCCCTTCATGATAATGGACTGAACCTGTAAGTCAGCCCCAATTAAATACTGTTCTTATAAGAGTGTCCTTGGACATGGTATCCATTCACAGCAATGCAAACCCTAACTAAGACAGCTTATGATACCCAATTCTATCTCCCCTCTCTGTGGTCTCTACTCCACTCCTGCAGCAACTACAAGCTGCATTTCCTTCCTGCCTTTCTGCAAGCATGTGGAATGCTCAGCCTACCTCCCTACAGTGCAACCAAATGCAAGACTTTGGTGCCTTGAGGCTGGTATTCTGATAGGCTGGACTAGTCTGAAGGCAAGAGACCTGGGGACCCTCAGGTTTGGGTTGGTGTACCTAAAAATTTAAAGAGATGCTTCTGTGGAGAAACATTTCTTCCAAATTGGGATACAGAACAGTTTGTAGGAGTGCTCCCAGGGCTTTCACAGAAAGCCTTTTGGATGGAATAAGCTAATGCTGTCTCCTTGGGATATTTTACCCATATTAACTTGAATTGTTGCTCCTTCAGATTATCTGCCCCTCTGGTTTGTTCAAAGCCTAGCAAAGAAAATAAATATAAATCAAAGACTGATCACATTTCCCTAGGATAATTAAGTAACTTCCTTACATGCTAGTTGAATATAAGAGTTGACATGTCCTGTGTACCTTGAAAAGAAACCATTGTGTCTTAGCTGTGTCACTATAAAATGGCCATGTTTAGGGAGGCAATGTGTGAATGAAATATCACGTTTGGATGTCATCTGGACTAAGCTAGAAAAGAAGTCACAGTCTGACTTTGTTTTTTCCTGGTAAGAGATCAATACTGTCTAGACATGGTCTCATTAGGACTGTGCATTGACTGGGACCGAGATTCCTGTAATCTGGGCTGGGGGATGGGCATGTATGTTGCCTAGTATTATATAGAACTCTGTATTCACTGGGATCAATTCTATGTCTTCCAACACTGTTCTACACACTGCCTGGTTTTGCCAGAGGACAGATGATACCCATTCCCAACTCAGATTCTGAGTTCTGCAAGTTCTGGGAATTGTTCTCCATGACGTTCTCCATGGCTGGTGAGCATTGCACAGGGCCCAGGGAGTGCTGGCATCACCCTGGGCTCTACTATCCAATCCAAGACAGAGGCTGAACTCGCCTCTGTTCTGTCAGCCTGCGGTTAATTTCTGCAAATTAGCTCTGCATTTATGGGGATGGTATTATCCTTCTTATATTATTTAGTGGCTTTATCACTTAGGACTACATTACAGCAATTTGAATATATTTTCAAGCCAGGATAGTTTATGATTCTTATGTCGCTCTGAAACCGAGACGTCCTCTGCCCTCCCTGTTAGGTGTTCAGACTGTGGGATGTGCCTGGGATCCTAAGTCCTTCATTTGTGGTTACTTATTGGCATTTTTCAAGGATGTGGAGCAATGTTTGAGGCACTGAAAGCAGGAGGTGACCGAACCTTACCAGACTTCTGGCAGTGGAATAAATATCTGTGCTTTGTCCAGTGTATTTACTTTCCAACTTTAGGCAAGATGAGCCAGACATTGAGAAATAATGCTGATTATGCAGAGGAACACTCCAGATAAAAAGATCTTTCCCAAGAATCTAAGTGTTCCAGTAGATTAGCATTATCGATCACTCACTTCCCTCGGTCTACAGATGATTTCAGAACCCTGAAACTATTTTTCTCCCTTGTCTAGTATAATTACCAGAACAAGGGATAATCTAATTAAAAGACAACAAGGATGTGTTCTAATTGTTCTAATAAATTATGTAAATATACAGTGCGTGCTGTAGCTTCTCAATAGGGATGCATTCCGTAGACTGACAGCTGTTTCTTTACTGCCACACTTTACAGTTTATTTCTCCTGAAAGATAACTTGTGATGGCACAGTGAATTATTCAAAATATGCTGGATCTATCACAACTTCAGCTTCCATGCGGTAAGATGGAATGAAGAGTTGCATGTTGACATCTTCAGATAAAACACTGAACCAAACAGAAGAACGTAAAAAAAGATTGATAAAATATGAAAAGGAAAAAAATAAAAAGTCTTGTAATGACCTTTTATTGCTGACAATAGTTTAATTTATTCTATTCTATGTGTCTGGGTGTTTGCCTTTTGTGTGTGTCTCTCTCTCTCTCTCTCTCTCTCTCTCTCTCTCTCTCTCTCTGTGTGTGTGTGTGTGTGTGTGTGTGTGTGTGCGCTTTATTACACACAAGACTCACATACACCATGTGCATGTCTAGTGCATGAAGAAGCCATAAGAGAGTAATGGATCCCCTGAATCTGGGTTTGGTACAGTTGTGAGCAACCATGTGATGCTAGGAAATGGACTAGGATCTTGGTAGAGCAGTGGGTACTCTTAACCACGGAGCCATCTCTTCAGCCCCTAAGTTTGATAGATGTGCTTATTTCTACATCCGTAGGTGGCATATGTGCTTGTTCTCAGAGGCCAGAAGGGAATGTCAGATCACTTCGAGATTGAATCAACAGGCAGTTCTGAGCTTCCAGGAGGAGATGCTAAGAACTGAAGTTGGGGATGGATAGTACATGTTCTTAATCGCTGAGGCATGTCTCCAACCCTGTCATGACTTGTTATTTCATTATCTAGTAAGTCCTCTGAGATGCCATTAGTTGGTGCAGTTCAAGTCTAGCCATGTACCACACTTTACTCATTTTTTTGTTGTTGCTGTGAATAAAACTCCTAGTACAAATGGCTTAAAAGGAGCAACTGTTAGAACTATGGTTTCAGAGGGGTTTTGGTTTATAATGTTAGGGAAGTGGGACGAAGTCCATGATGGTGGGTGTGTATGGTGGGGCTTCTCACATCATGGCAGGTCAAGAAGCTGAGAAAGAAGGGCTCAAACCAGGGATTTTTCTAAAACCTTCAAAGGTTTGTTCTTAATGATTCGCTTCAGCCAGCTAAGCTCTAGTATCAGTAGCAGGGACACAAGTTCCCAAAGGCCCAAAGGGGAAAGGGCTGAAGACATGACATCACAATACATTGTATGTTGTTTATATAGGATATAGTGTTCTCTGTAAAGTCATCTCATGTTATAGACAAAAGCTACATAATTTTTAATACATTCATGCTTTTCTCCATGAATAACAAACTCCTTTCATTTATTTATTTTATTGGTTATTTTATTTATTTACACTTCAAATGTTGCCCCCCTTCCTGGTTTCTGTTTGGCAATCCCTGTATACCATCATCTCTCCCCCTGCTTCTATGAGGGTGCTTCCACCTACCCACTTCCACCTCACCACCATAGCATCCTCCTATGCTAGGGTATCAGTTCTTCACAGGACCAAGGGCCTCCGCTCCCTTTGATGCCAGACCCCAAAAATTCCACCACAGAACTCCTACAGCTGATAAACAATGGGTTGACAAAGGAATTAGGGAAATGACATCCTTCAAAATAGTCACAAATAACATAAAATATCTTGGTTAATACCAAGCAAGTGGAAGATCTATATGACAAGAACTTCAAGTCCCTGGAGAAAGAAATCAAAGAGGGCCTCAGAAGATGGAAAGATCTCCCATGCTCATGGATTGGCAGAATTAATGTAGTAAAAATGGCCACCTTATTGAAAGCAATCTACAGATTCAAAGCAATCCCCTTCAAAATTTCAACTCAATTCTTCATAGAGATAGAGTAATTGTCAAATTGATCTGGAATGACAAAATACCCAGGACAGCCAAAACTATCATCAACAATAAGAGAACTTCTGGGGAAATCAACATCCCTGTATTTGTTTTACAGAGCAATAGTGATAAAACTGTCTTGTATTGGTACAGACACAGGCAGATAGATCACTGGAATAGAATTGAAGACCCAGAATTAAACCCACACACCTATGCTCACCTGATCTTTGAGAAAGAAGCCAAAATCTTTCAGTGGAAAAAAGACAGTATATTCAACAAATGATGTTGGCTCTAGTGGTGGTCAGTATGTAAAAGAATGCAAATTGACCCATTCTTATCTCCTTGTAAAAAAGCTCAAGTCTACATGGATTAAGGACTTCCACATAAAACCAGATACTCTGAATCCAATTGAAGAGAAAGTGGGAAAGAGCCTTGAACACATCGGCATAGGGGAAGATTCCCTGAATCAATGACTCAGGCTCTAAGATCAACTGTAGACAAATGGGATCTTATATAAAATTGAAAATCTTCTGTAAGTCAGACTCCTTTTATAATATAATTTTGGCATAGCATGTTGCATAAACAGATGAGGAAAGCAAGGCTGTACAGTGTCACAAAAAAATTCATTTGGGTGGAAAAAATCTGTGTTCAAAATGAAAGAAAATAAAATAAATAAATAAATGAAAGGAAATAAATAAATAAAAAGAAATAAAAATGTATAGTGCCACTCTGAACCTGTTTGAGAAAAGCACACGTCCAAGTTGCCTCTTTTTCCCTCTCACATACCTGCCTCTGAAATTTAAAATTCTAACAAGTAGGAAAAATCTTACTTCATATCTGAAATGACTGGGGAGGACTTCTGGAAAGAGCACTTGGTGGAAAAGACTTCGTGGGAATGCATTCCCACTTCTGAAGAATTGACTCATTCACATTGCCAAATTGGTAGGCACTATACACTGATGGCACTGTATGTGCCAACAGTACTGTACACCCTGATAGCACTGTGCACATTAACAGTTCTATATACACTGACAGATCCATACACACTGACAGCTCTGTACACACTGACAGCTCTGTACACACTGACAGCACTATAAACACCCTTGATAGAACTATACACCGAATAGTCAGAGAAACAACACACAGAAAAACAGAATATTAAGAAAGAAAAAAGATGTGAATTAAATGAGTAAATATGTTAATAGATATGGAACACAATTATGTTTCCTTCCAGTCCGATTTGCTTCAGGCTCTAACCAGGGAGCCTGCTTTGGCTCCTTTTCCTGTCGCTAATATAACATACCTACTGACATATTTATTTTTGATAGGCAGTTTTTAGATTTAGTTTGTTTAGTTCTTAAACAGTTTGACATTTAAGAACCTGGAGCTCAACAACTGACCGATTGGTTAAGAGGTCTTGGTGGTTTTACAGAGGACCTGAGTTCCATTTCTTGCATGCAAGTATGTCATCTCACAACTACCTGTAACTCCATCTCCAGGAGGATCCAATGCTCTGGACTCCGAGGATACCTACACTCACATGGACATATACACAATTTAAAAATAACAGAAGCAAACTTAAAAGAAACAAATAAATACACAAATAAGTAGATTAAATTGAAGAACCTGACCAGATTGAATCTTGCCACTTTATTTTATTTTATGTGTGTGCATGTGTGCTTGTATGTACACATGTGCACATGCATTTGGACGCCAGAGGTTCTTCATGTACAGCATCTTACTTTATTGTCCTCCACATTTTTTTTGAGAGGGGGACTTCCTTTAAATTTGGAGATCAAGAGTGGGTAAGGATCTTCTTGTCTCTGCCTCCCCATCTTTATGATTACAGACATAGACCACCATGACAACTTTTTACATACATTCTGGGGATCTGCTCTCTGGTTGCGTATTTGTGCAGCATGCACATTTAAATAAATGACCATGTCATCTTCCCAGTCTCCAGCTTTCTCCCATGTCTCCACAGCCAAACATGTATGACTCCCTAGAGGCAGCATAAAGGTGACAAACACTTCTTTCAAGCAGTTGGACTAAAAATAAACCAGGAAGTAGTTAGGCACTGTTGTTATCTTTCCTTATAATTTACAGGTTTTTTTTTTTTCTGTTTGCCTCTGAAATGATGGTTTGATCATTTGATGGACTTGAAGTGTGTTGGCTATTTCCTATAACTATTCAGCGCCTACAGAAATGAGTTCTGTTTTCTTCCTTGAAAAGCCTTAGGTGCCTGACAAATTGTCCATAGGGCACCATAGAACCTGCATCAATCTGAATGTCTCTGGATACTGAGAATTTCTGGAGAGTAGAGTGCAAATTTGACAAAGTATACAAACATCTACTTCGTTTGTAGCCAATGGCATTGGTAAATTTTCCCTCAGTAAATAATGTGAAATGAATATTAGGAAATTTTAATGTTGTGACAAAGCTGTGGAAAAGTTGAAGGCCTTCCTTTCTCTTGCTGTCTGCTACTTTGCTCTGATCACAGTACGATATTCCTTTCATTAGCCACAGAGACACTGAACTCATACAACAGACAGGGTGGAGCTCATGCAAACTGGAGTGAAGGCAGAACTCATAGAGTTTTCTTTTACTCTTTTTGGCCATTAACACACTATAACACTTCAAAAATTAGATTTTCATTAATATCAGACTGAAGAGAATGCTAATAATTCATTGAAAGCTACTTTAAATGAGTAGGGGTGTGGTAATCAGTGCTTTAAATGTAGCGGCTCCCTGCTATACACAGAATAAAGTTTAGATGAGTTTTAGCCCCCTGTCTTCCCATCTTTCCCACACCATCTCCACCTGCTTCTGAAGACATCCTGACCCTCAGACACCTGCCTATTAGATCTGACTTTTCTCCATTGTCTCATTCTAATCTTTGGCCATTAGTCAAAATAAGAATATTTCTCTCACTATCAGATGTTGCTGTAATTTTTTTCCACATATCTGTTCCTCCTGCTAGAACCAAATTATTCTGGTGACATTTCAATTCAAGAAGGTACAGTCTATTATGTACTTTTCTTCTTGAGTTCCTCCTGACACTCAGGAATTTACAGCTTTCAAGGACTGAATGAAAATATCAGTCAACAGTCAACCTAGAATCCTATAACCGGTGAAAATGTCCTTCAGCAATGAATGGAGGAGTGAAAGGCAGGCTTCTTTCCTTAGAAGAAGGAAAACCAAGAAAATATACTGCCAGAAAATCTTTCTGAAGAATGAAAACAGTTAAAATGGAATCCTGGAACACCAGAATGAAAAGACGAAATGATCTTGACAGTTGTAAATGATGTTCAAAGGTTAAGCACACTGATAAGAATGGGAAGCAGATACGAAGAGAAAAAGTTATGATCATTATTTTATGAATAGAGGTAGGGATGCAAAGAGAGATTTTAATTCTTATTTAAACTAGAAGAATGAAGATACCAACAATCTATTAATTTTATGAATATATGTGATATTTAACACACATAATAAAATGTGCAGAGTGGTGCTCTAAAAACACTTTGGATATACCAAATAAATTACTCAAATAGCTCACAAATGGTATGGAAAATAAAAGGAACAAATGCAAAGAGCAAAGAAGACAAACACAACGTAAGATGTCTTAAAATTTAGTGATTACATAGCTAGATGTTTATAAATAAATCATTTGAGTATGAAACAGCTGAGCTGTTATCAGGCTGTAAGAACACTTTACTTGAAATAACTGGAGGTAGACTTAAAGCACAATAATAAAAGGCATGTGTTATAAAAATACTTTACTGGGATGGAGAGATGGCTCAGTGATTAAGAGCACTGAATGCTCTTCCAGAGGTTCTGAGTTCAAATCCTAGATGGCTCGCAATCATCTGTAATGAGGTCAGATGCCCTCATCTGGTAGGTCTAAAGACTGCTACAATGTATTTATAAATAATAAATAAATAAATCTTTAAAAAACACTTTCCTGCAAATAGAGCAGGAATAGATGATTCTCTCTGAAAATCAGTAAAGCTGACAACCTTCCAACAAAGAAGTCTAAAATGAAGCATGAAGCAAGGGCAATCACTACAGACACAACAGATATCACAATTACAATGACAGAGCACTGTATTTACCCAGCATTTGACAGTTTAGAAAAATACAACACTATAACTCATAACAGCTAAGGAAATTGAATTCATCTTTTTAAAAATGTACAAATACTTAGGCCTCAATACATTCACTGAGGAATCCAATTTTTCACTATTTCTTTCTAGGTAATTTTATAAACATATTGCCACTATTTGCCAAAAATCAAAAGCAGTGCAAAAACTAAACAAAATTCTTAATGAAATTTTAGCAATCAAAATTTGAAAAAAAGAAGAATTATACATCATGGTAATATTGAGTTTTTTTCAGAGATGCAAGCCTGGTTCATCAGTAAGTGAATTAATATAAATCTGGTTTATTATTAAAAAAATTAATCGATAAAATTTATCACATTAACAGATTCATAATAACATGAATATAATCAATAAGGAAGAAGCATTTAACAAATTCAACACTGGTTTTGGAAAAGAACTTTCAGAAGTATTGAATTTTAAGAGAACTATCTCAAATTGATAAACAGTATCTATAAAAACCCACCACGTATCTGTGAGTGACTGGGTGGGCCATATGCTGCCAACTCTGAAGACCTGAGTTCTACCTACATGGTAAGAGAGAACTGAGTCCTACAAGCTGTCCTCTGACTACTATGCCAGTATTATGATTCATGTGCACATGCACACATGCACATGTACACACAGAAATAAATAAATAAGCAAACCCACGACTAATATCATACTTAATGGTGAAAAACCAGCATATTTACCCAAAATGTTAAGAAGTATCACATGCACTTGCAACGTGGCCATCGTGACTAATACAGCCACTACAACTGTTGCAGCTCCTCATGTTAGAGCTAATGGACACTTGTATAGGATCAAAAATTCACACTGTGGTGAAGAGTGATTAAAAAAATTCTCAAAACATTTCTGAGATTTGATCCTTTTGTCATTCTGGTAGTGGAAAAAAAAGTTTGGAATTACACTGGAAGGAAGAAAGATTACTAAGTGATGTCAGATTTTACTGAATGGGAGTACATAACAGTGCCAGTTCCTGGAGGAGCCTGAAGCATGAATGGATTTCTTGGATTGATTTCAATTCTTTTAAACTTTTTAATCTTCAATTTTTTATAAGGCTGACTTCTGTTTAGAGAAGTGCTTTGAAAAGTTAAACCCATTTTTCTAATCCTGGGTATTTTGGCAAATGAAGAATTTAACTTTTTTCAAAGACTAAAGAATAATAAAAATGTTTGGGGTAAAAATAAGTGAAACAAGTGCAAAAGATCTGTGCTCTCTGCTACTCCCTAGCACACGGGGAGCTCTAATCAGAGCAGTTAGAAAGCAAGAGAGGATGAACGGCAGACGGAGAGAAAGGCAGAGGCAAACATTGGTATTTGCCAATGACACGATTTTCTAAGCAGAAAAAACCTTAAATTATCTGCAAAGTAAAGAGGACACATAAAACCAATTCCTAAAGTTAGTGAGCAAACTCAGTAGAGTTGTGGAATAAGAGATTAAAAAAATAAACCACAATTAAAAAAACAACAACACTGTGATTCTGTGTGGTAGCAATGACAGTGGACACTGAAATTAAAAATATAGCATAATTTTCATTACTATCATATGTAAAATGTTCAGATGAGTCTAATGAACTTGCATGCCAAAACTGTACAATGCAAATAAAAGATGTAAGAGAAAATGTTAATAAATGCAGGGGCACGTTATCCTCATAGTTTTAAGGTCTTCCCAGAGTAAGGATTGCAATTGTGTCCAAAATTACATGCAAGTTCCATGTCTTTCCTTTTAAAGTCTTAGTTTATAAAAAAGCAAGATTAGGTTAAAAGTTATTTGCCCACAAAGTAATTGGAGTAGCTAAAACAGTGTTGAAGAAGTACAATGGATTTGAATGTTCCGGTCGACCACATTTTGAGACCCAGTATAATGCTATAGAATGAGTATCCATGAAGAAATCGATATATAAGTCAATGGAAGGTCTCCTCAGAAGAACAGAAGACAAGAGTAAGAAATCTTTTCAAACTGTGTCCCTGAAAAGAAACATAGGAACAAAGCCCCTTGTATTGGAAAGACATAAACCAATCCCAATATCAATTTGAAGAAAAACTGAAAAATGGGTACAACATGCTAATATGTCCCCCCAAAATATATCCACCAACTGGAAAAAAAATTTGCTCCAGTAATCTAGTAGCTAAATGAGTGGTACATTCCTCCTGTGGGTACTACTGACCAAGGAATTTGATACCTGTAAATAGTTGGTTATATTAACTAAAATAGTACAAGAAAAAAGACTAATAAAATTAATGTTTGTGGACTGGACTCTGATATTTTGAATGGGAGATAGCCTATCTGAACAGGATCCTGTAAATTTATCCTGCCTGGAAATGCTGTACCCATCTTAGTTTACATAAGTACACACCATATTGTTTGATGGGAATGAAGTTGCCTACGAACTGTTATCAGAATGTGTCCCTGTTGTTAGGCAATGGATGACTATAATTACAGGAGCAGCTTCAAAAGTCAGAGACTGACTTAGAAGGGGGATGGTGTGATTCTAGAAAAGGATCCGGAATTATTGTCACTGAGAATTAGGTGGGAGTTAAGGAATATTAAGTGAACATCGAAAAGATTCTAAATACCTGTGAGATGCCCAGTCCTTGCCTTCTCACTCTCCCTCAGGAGGAAGGCTAGAAAGAGTAGCCCAGGACATGCAAAGTTCAGCAGAACTTCAAGGCAACAGGAGACTTAAGTGGACTCTATTATGGGATCCTGTTCAATCCAGGTCTAGACGACCCCTGTAGTAGGAAATCTGTCCAGCCCAAGAAAAGAAACTTAGAAATACCAATAACCATGGCTCTTCTAAACCATTTCCACTAGGACTGTGTGAACCAACCCTAATACCCTTATGAACTGGTACTAACGCTGGCTACTACTGACATGTGGACCCTCAGCGCTCATAGGCCCTGTGAGCTCAGATTGGCCATAACTATAAAGAACCCTCTGAATCTTGAATGCTTAACATAAAAATTTTAATGTATCGTAAATTTTATTACATGTTGAAATATTTTTTGATCTATTGGGTTAAGTAAAATGTATCTTAAAAAATAATTTCTTAAATGAATAAAGAACAGATTTCTTCTCTAGTGAGAGCAGGAAACCCAGGTTTATGCAGCTTAGAGCAACATGGTGTCAACCTAAGGGGAATGAATGACTCCCCAAGTGAACAAAAGATTCTGTGTCCCTCAGCTGATGTGTGTGAGCTGTCTGGTCATGTGTGCTTTTGTGCCAGTCCTTTGTGTCCATGTATGGAATCATAGGGGATCCTTGGGTATTAGTCTTTGCCTTCCACATTGTTTAAGAAACACTTTTTTGTGTGCTGCCGAATGCACCATCCAGGCTGACTGGTCCATGAACATCTGGGGATCATCCTATCTCTGTTTCCCACTTCACCTTCAGTATATCAAATACAGCATTACTGCTCTTGCCTTTATGTGAGCTCTAGGGTTTAGACTCAGTTCCTCACTCCTGTATGACACCTAAAGCCCTCGTTTGTTAAAAAATTACACACACACACACACACACACACACACACACACACACACACACACACACACTGCTGAATGACAGAGTAGGCTGTTTTGATATTCGTATGAATTCTTTCATTTTCCAGTTTACCTTGAACTAGGAATTAAATTATCCCAGATATTGGGACATAGGAAAGATGTCATTTGCCTATTACTGTGAGGTCATCCAGTGTGTGTTGAGCCATTCCTTGAGGAAGAGAATCCAGGATCCATAGTTTAGAAATGGATTTAGGGAGCCGGAAAGGAGCTTAAAGGATGTATAAGCACGATGGCCTGAGTTTAGATCCCAGGAACTATGTAAAGAGCCAGCCAAGGCCATGTGCCCCTCTAATGTCAGCACTGCTTGTGGGCATGGCAGCGACGGGGAGAGTTTGCTAGCTGCCAGCCAGAAGAAAGGTTCCAGGTTTGTTGAAAAAACCCATCTCAAGGGAATAAAGTAAAGAGTGAAAGAGCAGATGCCCTGTGCTATCCTTTGGTCTCTGCATGTGCATGACACAAATACACATATATTACATAGATATGCACTATACATACATACACATACAGCGAAAAAGACAGAGAAAGAATCAGAGACAGAGAGACAAAACAGGCAAAGACAGATTATGATTTACAGCAAGTAGCTGATTCTGCCCATGTTTCCTCATCATTAAAACAGGAATCAAAAGGACAGTATTGGGGAGGTCCATGTGAATGTCTCATGACTCAGTGTGGGAAAATGCTTAGATAGTACCAGGCATAGAGCAAGGCTTCTCACAGCGGGCTAGGGACCACAGTTTCTATATCCACGAGGACAGCCTGTAAAATAAGTACAGGTGGTATCTGACTTAAGATGATGTGGCTTCATGATTTTTTACCTGGTGGAGGTACAAAACCAGACTTCAAGTGCTCAATGGAGATCTCTTCCTGGGGTAGTGACAACGTGGGCATGTTTCTCTCTCTTATGCTAGGCCATGGGAGTGAGCATGGTTTCAATCTGCCATGAGACCATGAAGGGATTGTGTCACTAAGCTGGGATGAATAGTCAATGCACTTTCTACTAATGGAATCTTCAACTTTGATGGCTTTTCTATAATCCACACCCACTGTAAGACAAGGAGCATCTGTAATGTTATCGTAGGCTCAGAGAGGAAACTACTGCCTGGGCCTGGAAAACCTCTAATGGTGAGATGTTTCTATTTTGCTATCATGCCTCATAAATCGTGGCCCCTGGTTGCTGGAAGCAGCTTTCTAGTACACCTTAGGGGTTTATCACACTTGTATACGCAGTGGGTTGCTAAGGGCTGGGCTCTGGGTGGGAGTTTACGCTGGGATCCTCATCAGTTGGTGGACACAGGTGAGCTGTTCTCTACAACTGTGGTAAAGACTGTTTTCCCAAGACTCATGTATTCAAGTTTGGTCCACAACCCATAGTTCTGTTTGGCTGGACTGGAGTCTTCAGGATGTGAGATCTAACTCACATCCTAATGAAGTTAGGGCATTCAGAGATTGTCCTCAACAGGGATATGGGCACACAAGCTCCTTCTTGTCTGTCCTTTTGTTTCTCAGCAATTATAGTTGCACAGTCTTTCTTCACCATACACTCCCACTGTGGTGCACTGTACTGCCCCTGGCCCAGAGTAACCCAGACAAGTGACCATGGACTGAAGCCTTTAAGGCCATGGGCCACTCCTTCAAAGTGACTCAGATATTCAGTTCCAGCCTGGCAAAGCTGATTAGCATGCTCCTTACCTGCTGTTATGTCACATGGTGTGATGGAGGTTCCTCTGTAAAAGGTTATTGTGCGGGAATGAACCAGCTGCTGGAGCACGCTCTGCATACCAAATGCCCTGGATTTGTTAATTGTTATGCTCGCTGCCTTTTACTCTAAGTATGAACTAGACCTCAGAGCTCCTTAGCGGTTGAGCTAAGAATGTAGGCCCTTCTCAGTCCCCTCTCCACTTTGGTGCATAATTGCTTAGTTCTCATTCATCTTTTCAGAGTGTATATGTAGAAAGTCAGAGTTGTTAGTGAAGATTTCTGGAAGAACAGTTTCTAAGGGAAAGGAAAAAAAAAAACATTTAACTGCCAAGTCCAGGAATTTAGGATGTGGCTTGGTGCTGAGGTAATTGGCTCTCTTAGTCTTGCATTAGAAGAGATCCTTTTTCAGAGTGTAGGGTTGAGAAGTATGAGGGGAACACTCACATTAATTGCTCTAAGGGATAACTTACCTTTAAAATAGACCATGTTATCCAGCTGCTGTTCCTTCCTCCCTGTGCCTTTTGAGACTCCCATAAGCCATCCTAACCTCTCCCTCTCCCTCTCCCTCCTCCTACCCTCTCTCTCTGAATTTCATCTTTAACTAGTAACAGTTGCCTCAAGTTCTATTGCTTAACGTTCTCTGTGCAGTTTTAGCAATTAGTGGTGGGGAGTGGCTGTGTACATGTTAGCACTGGGGAGTTTCTTAGGACAATGTGGAAATGATTTAACCATCAAGATTTTGTATCGGCCAGAGAATCAAGGCACGATGGAAGCTACTTGAAGCATGCTGTACACTGCTTGTGGCTGTGAAATTACTTTAGCATACAGTAGATTGGCCTCACTAGAGTGGCCAGAGATTACATCAAAGGGTCGCATTAACATGTTGAGTAAGGCTCAAGAATGAGATATTTAGTATTTCCTCAGCTGCAATGTGTGTGTGTGTGTGTGTGAATGTATGCATATACAAGACATATGTGTATCTGTGTATGAATAATTGAAATAGTCACGAAACCAGAACTTCACAGTGTGACAGTATTGAAAAAATGTCTTTTAAAGTCACTTCTGTCTTCCCGGTAGTTAAGCAGACCGATTATTTTATAATTTTCTTTTCCCTGTGCAAGGAAAACAAAAGGACAGGTAGGGTTTTCATTCTTCTTTTATGTCCTCCCCCAAACCAAGAAAACATTAGGAAATTGCAAACATAGTCTCATTCTGTCATAGAAACGCTTAATGCTTCCCTCCATCGGATGCCAGTTCAAACTCCAACATTTCTCTTAGTTTTTCTAGCACCAGAGTAACAAAGAGAAATATTCTGATATTAAGACTCTTTTCCAGATATAACTAATGCTGTCTTATCATATCTCTGGCTCTCCAGGGACATTTGAGGTATTAAGTAGGAATCATGCTAAACACTTCCCCTACCCTGCATTACCTCTCGTAACGGGGAATGTTGGCAAATATGTGAAATATGCCAAAGAAACATCACTTTTGGGGTCGTGTGCTCTGGTCTCCTATAGCCTTGTGGTGGAATTTTGGTCTGACTGGACTTTTCCATTCCTAATGCACCTGAATTGAGCCAGGAAGCTTGTGTCTTTGGAGTCTTCACTGAGAAACTACTGTAAAAACTACAAGAGGCCCACTGGAGCTCTTCACCACATGCTAGGACAGGGGTACAGTGACACATGCCCTCCCGGCCTCTTCCCTCCATTCCACTCCCTTCCCCTCTACTTTATTCCCCTCCCCTCACTTCCCTCTCCCCTCCCCTCCCCTCAACCCCTCTTCTCTTCTCTTCTCTTCTCTTCTCTTCTCTTCTCTTCTCTTTTCTCCTCTTCTCTCCTTTCCCTTCTATCAACTTGCAAAGAATCCATGGCTATTATATGCATGTATTGTATGTAACATAATAATTATCTAGGAAATAGAGTTGTTAGGTCCATGAAATAAACTAAATTTAATGCAGATATCTTAGTCAGAAAGGCGTTATTTGTCCTGTGAAGCACTGGTGTTCTAATGAGAAAAAGAAAGATCTTGGATATTGGGTTTTTCTCTCTCTTTTTGCTGGTACTATCACAACACATTGCAGGACAACCTGAGCTGGATACACGTTCCAAGCTATCCTAGAAAAACTTTGTCTCAGAAATGATAGGAAAATAAAATAAATAACGCGTTGCCTTTGTTGACCCCAAGATGAATGCTAACTGTAGCATACATCTCAAACACAGGAATAGGTGTTGAGAAGTATACGTGATACCAGATTCATCTCTTTCTTGACTGGTTTTCCTCTGAAATCCAGAATTATCTAGTGATTCCCATAAAGGTCAATAAATCTGATGACTCATATGGTTTTCTGCTGACTTTGAATAACAGTGGAGGGGGCCGGGCTGTGTTTGTGTTCTTAGAAAACATTCCTGCTACACCTGCTTTTGTCTTCCTCATGCACCTGGTCCAAGATCTAACCCAGTTCTTTTCCTCCATCATTCTACTTTCAGCTTGAAAGAAAAGGAGTCATCCCTTTTGACCAGTGTCGGCTTGAAATGCTCTCTGGAGATTTATTATTTTATTACTGTTTCAGACCTTAGGCCCCAGCATTGAGTCTGACACTTACATACTCAGTAAATACTTCATTAAATGAACGGAAGTAATCAATTACCAAACAATGCAGTGAGTGGTGTTTTAAGCGAACCTTGAATGGCAGTGAGGATGGTGGGTGGAATTGGAGATCTCCTTAAAACTTAATGATGGTGACTCCGATGAGAACAGAAGGGGATGGTGATGTCTGTCCTGATTTTAACCATGTAGCATACCCTTTGCATGAATCAATCATGAAATCCCCTCATAATTCTATTGAGAAGGCAGAGTTATAAACTCTGCTCACCAATGGGAACAAGAGTGTGAAGACTTGGGTAGAGCCCTGTGCCTGTTTGACTTATAAATCTCAGGGTCCAAATCAACATCCTAAACCACAATGCAAGATTGGATCATATTTTGCTAAAAAGCATTCCCAGGTCTATAATCTGGCAAAACATATTATGGTGTCTTCATGTGTCCCAAACAATGTGACAGTTTAACCCATGACAACTCCAAATAGCTTCATTCCTTGCCATTTCACCATGAACCCTTGGCTATGGTTTTATCCAGAAATGGGAACATGAAACCAAAGGGCTAGAGGACTCTATTTTCATGGGATTGAAAAGCATCACCCATCTTGTGAGTAGGGGTGGCCCCTGCTGAGAGCTCTCTGGTGTGTATTTGTCTGTAGACATGCAGCAAGGACTTCTCAGTGTTTGTCACAGCCCACAACGTAATTATGAACACTTAGGCAGACAAATTAAATTTTTCTGTGCAAGAGCAGCTCTGAAAAGTGTATTCTACATGTGGAAGCATACTTAGCATTGTCCAAATAAAAGTCACAGAGTTGCACACTTACATCTGTGACATATTCACAAATCTCCCTCTGCCTTGATGTTTTCCTGGTAGAAATCAATCTAATCCATTTGTACAAACTGTACAATCTGTGTATTGATACAAAAAATGGTGGCATCTGAATATCTAGACTAGGACATGAGTCTAACAGTTGAGGCGAATTCATCCTTTGATTGGTACCTTTGCTTCCTAGCTGCCTGCATGGAAAGTACTCAAGGGTATGTTGCCTTTTCAAAGTTATAAGCTAAGGCCTCTGAAGTAAGCATGGATATAATGCACCTTCGAACAAATAGTATCTATCAGTTCAAAATTGAAGGCTTAGGTTAGGCTTGCGTTTCATGATGGTGAAATCTCCTGTAAGGTTTTTCTTCTCTGTAGAGTCTCCCTTCAGGAAGGCAAGAACCCTTCTTCACAAATGCTGGCCCTTTGACAGGTGACCCCTTAGGTTCAGAGAGGATCTTTTGATTATGAGTGACCAAAATGAGTTCTCCTTAAAGCAATCTCATTTTTGAAAGTGAGGATTCTACTTTATAGGAGGAAAATTCTTGTCTCCAGCCTTAGAACATATAAGGTTAATAATGAACAGGCTGCAAGGAAAGAAATTGGAAAAAAAGGAAAATTGCTAAGTTGGCTGAGGACTAATCAAGCATATTGTTCTCTTGATTCTAGAAAATTGCAACAAGCATTTCAGAAAGGTTGGAAAGATGTCCACAGAATACTTTTTTGGTTTACTCTGTCAGCAAACCTGTGCTTCTCTCTTCCCTTTGGTGTTAGTGGTTCCAAGAATTGGGGTGGAGGAAGGTGCTAATGCCACTTCTGGCTTTCCGGGATCCACAGGCACAGGACTCCTTTTCCCTGCAGATGGTATTTGTTTTCCTGTCCTGGGTGAACTTCCATGCTGTTCTGCAGGCTGAAGCAGCCTGGGGTGCTTTAATCTTGGTCTCTACTTAAACCTGAAGCAGAACTGTGGGGTGGGCATGTAAGGCAGAGGCAGAACACTCATCTAGAGTGTCTAAGGTCCTGACTTTGATCCCCAGTACCACAAACAAAATAAGTAACAAAGAAACTGAAGCTACAATAGCAAAATGCTCCACAGTTTGGAATCCTGTTTTTAACAGAGCAAACTCTTCTGACCAATTTAAATGCACTCCAAGATATGCAGAGAATTCTGTCCCTGGCCCTCTCTGACCATCCCTGGCCTTCCCGGACTGTCCCTGAGCCCCACCCCTAAGCCCCTCTGGCCCTTTTTGGTCCTTACTACCTTCCCTGACACCCCCTTCCCCTTCCTGACCTGACCTGTTCCTCCCTGTCCCAACCCAGCCCTTCCTGACCCTCCCTTACCCTCCCTGACCCTCCCTTGCCCTCTCTGACCTGACCTGGCCCTCCCTGACCCAACCTAGCCCTTTCTGACACCCCCTGACCCTCCCTTACCCTCCCTAACCCTCTCTTACCCTCTCTGACCTGACTTGGCCCTTCCTGACCGAAACTATCCCTTCCTGACCCTCTCTGACCCTCCTTGACTTTTCTTGACCCTCCCTTACTCTCTCTGACTGGACCTGGCCCTCCCTTAATCTCTCTGGCCTTCCCTGCCCCCCACCAACCCAATTTTGCTTCCTTTCCCCATCTTTACTCCCTCTTTCTCCTTGACCCCACTTCTCTCCTCTGTTCCTTTTTCCCCTTGCCCCCTCCACTTTCCTTCTTTCTTTTATTTGAAAAAACAAAAAACAGGGCTGGGATTTAGCTCAGCGGTAGAGCGCTTACCTAGGAAGCGCAAGGCCCTGGGTTTGGTCCCCAGCTCCAAAAAAAAAAAAAAAAAAAAAAAAAAAAAAAAAAAGAGCGTGGATGTCCATAATAAAGACAAGAACACAGGATACCACCATTCATTCCTTTAAAAAAAAAAAAAAAAAAAAAAAAAAAAAAAAAAAAAAACCTGTAAGGTACAAACAGGCACAAAAATGAGACCACAAACATCTGAATTTCCAGTATACAAGACATTCTGGCCTTCTCATTGGGCAGATTTTCTTTTCAGAGTTTTGCTTATTTTTTTTCTTTCCCTTTTCTTTTCAAAAGGTTTATTGATGGACCTAGATTCCCTGTAATTTCCTGTCTTTTCTTTAACTCTCTATTCTCTCTGATGTATTCACTCCCTGCCCCAAATCCTGTGAATCTGGGTGTGTCCATAAGCCCTCCATTCTTTTTATTTTCCCATATGTAAATGTGTTTTCACTAGAAGACATGTGATTGTGTTTGTGTGCTTTGAGTTCTTTTTGTTGCTTAATAATTATTTATGACGTGAAATGTGTAGAGATATATGTTTATAAAGCCAACAATCCCCTTTAAGACTGTTACATACTACATGTGCAGCAAATTTTACTCACCCATTTCCCTTTTTGGGGTGAATTTTTAGATCATTGCAAAGTTTTGTTATACTAAAAAGTACTAGAATACTCTCCTTAGCATGTCCCTCCTTGTATGCGTGTTTATGGAGCCCTGCACATCTGCCAGGTCGAATCACTATGCATGGAATATGCAGTACTGCTTTTGATAAATACAATAAAAGCTCTCAGTAGAATAATGTTCCAATTCATGATTCTGCCAGAAGTAATTGGAATATTACATTATTTTCCTCACATCTTGGACAACATCGAATTTCGCCAGGCCTTTTCATGTTAACTACTTGGGATGGAAGGAAAATGAAATCTTATTATTTTAATTTCCATTTTCTTGCTGACTACTGACTGAGCTTCTCAAGCTCACGATCCATTGTAGTTTCTTCTTTGAACAACTCCCATTTCTCTGCTGTGCTTCTGGTTTTTTTCTTGACTTTGGGAGATTTCTTATGGATTCTGGTTTCTTACTCTGTGTCTGCCAAACATGTCCCCTGCGTCTTTGGCCTGACTGGCTTTAGGGAGATCACTTTTTCAGATGGTTAGTCCAGTTGTCTTGCTATCTACTTTAATCCTCTGCATCATTAAGAAATCAGGAGTGTCCCTCTGCATCCAGTGTGGTGCCAGTCGTTTGGATCTGACCTTCTGAATATACAGCCTAGAGCCGTCTAGTCCCCACTATGTCCACACAGACTGGCTGCAGTTTTTCCCTTTCAGGTTTCCACAAGAGGTTTCTTAATGGTCTTATCCTCAGTCTATTCTCACCAATGAGCCAGGGAGACCTTACTATAATGCAAGCCAGCTCTTGGACCAACTCAACTCAGAGTCTTATAGTGGCTACATACCCTGCAGCAAATAAAAGCCCAAAGGACAGCAGCGTCCCATTGTTCTGAGCTGCTGCTTCCTGCTATCTCATCCCCTGCCACTCTGTCCTCTCTTTAGCAGCCACACCAGTTTCCCTTCCAATGTATCAACATTCCCAGGCACATTCTGCACCCTCTGCCTGGAAAATGTCTTTATTCAAAGCTGTCTTTTTGTCTGCTTTCTGCTTCTCAGTCAGCTTCTGCCTGAGATGTTTATTCCTAGTGAGATCTTTCTTAATCTCCTTGTTTAAAAAATGTAAACATCTCCCCAGAGTTCTCTGTGCTCATTTCATAGGGTGGCACTCAAAACATACCGCAAACTGAGAAGCTTGAGATGTTTTTGTCTGGTAGCTCTCGGGACTGTCCAAGTGAAATCAGAAAGTCATTAGGGCCATGTCGCAGAGAAAGTTCCCTGAGAATGGGTAGGTTGGGGGTGTGGGGATAGGATCCTACCTCTCGCTGGCTTCTAGTGGCTTGCTAACAAACCTTAGCCTCCCTCGCCTGGCAGCAGCCTCACATTAGCTCTGCCACCAGGGCAGTCTCCTGCTCCGTCGCTGTCTTCACATGGTGAAGTGATGTAAGTCACTTCTGCTGAGTGTGATCCATCCCACATCCCATACCAGGATTACATTATCTTAGTCAACCACCCTATTCCATTCTCAGGGCCTGGAAAATTAGAACTCAGTCTCAATTTCTCTCCCCTTCTCACCGTCCCCCCCCCAACCCCCACCCACACTGCCTCTCTCTGGGTGAGGTAGGAGGCAGGGGAGGACATTTCCCAGAGCATTAGCACCATTACTCAAGCGCATGATATAGTTATTTTATTTGTTTCTTTTCCCCCTATGAGGATACAGGTAGATTGTGAGGCTTTTATTTTCAGAGCTATAGAAAATACTACATGGGAGCTCTATAGCCTCAGTAAGTATTTGCTGGATAACGAATGAATTATTTCAATCTCATTATGAGCAGAGAAAGTATCATGATACGGAGCAAAATAACTCAACTTAAAAAAAAAATAATGACTCTTCCAAAAATCCCAGAGGACGAACTAGTGTCTGTGACTTTGGAATTTTTCTTTTTTTTAATTTCAAAATCAGGCCTATGAAGGAAAGGTAGAGGTAGAGATTGCAGTAGAGAGAAGCTGGCCAGTGGGGATGTCATTGTGTCATCTGTGAGCTTGAGAGTCTGTTGTTCTCTTAGTCACTTTCATATGATGAAAAAAAAATTCTCTAAATTGCATCCCTCATATCTTATGCCCATTTGACTCAAAAGATCAATTAGATTGAGCAGCTGCATAGGATCTAAACCTAGGTAGCTGTACTAAAGCCTGTGTTCTCTGTGCTGGGCTACTTTATGTCAACTTGACCCAAGCTAGAATCACCCCAGAGAGGAGAAATGCCTCCATATACCCCTTCAGATCTGGCTGTAGGCAAGCCTGAAAGGCATTTTCTTGATTAGTGACTGATGTACGAGGTCCCAGAGTATTGTGGGTAGGGCCATCCCAGGACTGGTAGCAGGCCAGCAAGTCAGAGAGACAAGCCAGTAAGCAGCACTCCTCCTGGGTCTGCATTGGTTACTGTCTATGGGTTCCTGCCCTACTTAAGTTCCCGCCCTGACTTCTCTCACTGATAGACTGTTACCTGGAAGTATAAGACGAAATAAACCCTTTCTTCCCCAAGTTGACTTTGGCCATGGTGTCTTAGCACAGCAATAGAAACCCTAACTAGGATATCTTACTTGTAATCAATTAGAATCGGCTTTAATGTTTTGAAGGACAGGAAGTTAGGTGATCCACAATGGGTTTAACATAGAATTCCACAAAGCCAGGGAAATGTTCTCCTGACTATAACCTGGGTCAACCTCACTGAAAATCCAGTGTTAGGACTGCCCAATTCTTGAAGAGGTCAGATGCTGCATCTAGGAATGCCTTGGGGTGGGAATCAGACTGTGGACAGGTAAGGTACCACTCTGACACTGCCTTTGTGTGGTACTATGTGATTCACCATCACTCTCTGAGCCACATCCCCCTCCTGAAGAGTTATGACAATGGTTACAGAAGCCGCACTATGAATAAAGCCCTTTAAACAATTCCTAAGGCAGGCTTGCCAGTTCAGTGTTCCTCACAGTGGCATTTCATGACATTGTGTCTAGACGTTGTCCAACTGACACTGAAATGACAATCTGAACTTCTTTTTCTCTTTAGGTGTCCTAGGACAACCTGCTTGGTCACTCCTCTGCAAAAACTCTCCATCTTGCACTGAGGATCCCAAGGAGGTACTCATCTACACGGTAGTGTTTGCTTAATTTTATTTCTTTGCAGAGAGTGTATAAAATTGACCTACTGTGGAGATGCCCGTATGATATTAGTCACATTCTTTTGCATATAAATAGAACTTTTGTAATGGTAAGAGTTTACAGCGAGGTTCCCTTAGAGAATTTACCTTCTCTTTGCTCCTATTTGTAGCCGCCACTTTACAATTGGAATATAAATATTATGTCAGCTAAATAAAGGAATGACGGCTTCACTTTCTGAAGGATAGCATTGCCTTCCCTTCCCGTGAAGTGCAGCTGCACTCGTACTGGATTGACATGCCATTTTATTCTTCTTCCCCCACTAGATAGGCATACATGTTCGATAATTTTTATGTATGAAAAGAAAGGTTAAGTAGTCACAGAGTCAAGTTGTAATGCCTTGTGTGGCTTTGAGGATATGGTGGAATTGAGATGAAATTAGGAAAAGCAAGAGGAGGCCTCTGTCAAGGGCTGTGTCCTTAAAAGAGTGGAGGGTTGGTGTGGGGGATGTGGAAGTGAGCCTTGTGGAGGAAGAAGTGGGACAGAGTATGAAGCCTCTGTGGTTCCTCTGGAGGAATCCTGATTTGCCTTACACAGCACACTGCTGAGACTACACAAAGGACCTGAGGTAAGGGCAGTGGCTGCAGTGGCTGCTTCCCCTGACTTCACAGAAAACTTCTTGGGTGATCTGGCCCCTTCCCTATAGCCTCATGGGCAGATGAGTCAGATTTGACTAAACAACATATGCTGTGTTCTGATTTGCCCTTGAATACCTAGTCATACCCCAGTTGGCTGAAAAACTATATATAAGCTTAGGTATTAAACAATAAAATCAGATCTGCATCCTGGTGTTGGTCTCTGGAGTCTGAATCCTGGGAATCTTTGTGGCCTCCATCTCCACTTTCCCCACATGTCCTGGTCCTTGTTCCCACAGTTGGTCTTGCTCAGAGGCGACTCTCCTGACACAGAGTAGGATTGTGAATGGTGAATTTTATCACAACTCAAAGACCAAGTGGAGACGACCCTTCCCTTTATGCCTGAGTGTTTTCTCCATATATGCAACTTTAAAAAAATAGCTGAAGGTGAAGAAATGAATTAACGAAGCTCAGAGGACAGTCTCCCAGGTCATAGCAGTTAGGCATGCTTGGGGGAGTTGGCAATGTCTTCTCTCCAATTTTCTCCTGCATGCCTTCCTTCCGTATGGCAGGCACTGGGAGCCTGAACCTCTTTCATTTAAAACCAGCCATAAAACCTAAGAAAAGCTGCAGTGTAACTGGCACCTCCCACCCCGTGCTGTGTGGGAAACTGGCCTTTCATATTTTCTGACCCACCATATCTAAACAGTGGTCATAAAACTCATTTTAGGAGTGTGTTCCAAACCTAGGTCAGTGGAAAGGTACACAGGAGAGCCAAGAAGTTACTGAATCCCGAGGCCTTGCTCAGGTCCCCTTCTCAGTCTAGTAGGTCTCAAACCACTAGGTCATGGTCTTTTTGCCCAATCACATCCCTACAAAAATGTCCATTTATTTTTGCATATAAGCATAAGAAATGGGTTTTCCCATTAGTCTGTAGTTTTCATCTCTAAAGTCTCTCATATCAGATAAAAATTTACATGTCAGACTTTTCACTAGTTTTTCTTGTAGGGATGCTTTCTGTGATGCTTTGATGGTTGAGGAAAGATCATTTTTATGCATGTGCATGCACTCACACACATACACACACACACACACACACACACACACACACACACACACACACATACATACACAAAAGCATGTGCCTTGGCCCCACGGTTTCAATCTGGTCATTTCTCCCAGCATGTAGTCCATGGGTTAGTTTATTTTATTTGAGTTTTAACAATATTTATTTATTTATTTACTTACTTATAGACAAGCGTATTTCATATAATCCAAATTGAGCTCACTGTGAGCCTGGATTCTAGTATCCCAGACAAGCGTGTCTCATGGCAAGATGTGCTCAGTGAACCTCTCTTTATAAACAGCACTGCCATCCCTTCTTATGTCTCCCCTTTAGCAATATCCGCATGTCTAGGTCTTGGCAGAGAGAGAGAGAGAGAGAGAGAGAGAGAGAGAGAGAGAGAGAGAGAGAGAGAGAGAGAGAGAGAGAGAGAGAGAAACTGAACAGCTACTTGGACCAAAAGACAAAGACCCCCACACCTTGCCTTGCCTCCAGTTAAGATCCTGTCTCCTGTATCCACTTTATGATGTACATCTATTTGTCTTTGGCTCTGCCTTCTTTCTTACCATTCCATAATCCTCTGAAACCCATGGGTTTATGCAAAATTTATCAAATTTGGCAGAACTGCCTCCATCGTGTGTACTACTACTGGGCATTATTTTGTCATCTAAAATTCTTCACTGAATCCATAGTAGGGTGGGACTGGTCCCCCGTTTTCACTGCTGAATGCATGAATTCTCCCTAGTAGATGCTTTGCCTATCCAGAACATTTACCTACAAAACAGACAAGAAATGCAATGTCTTGCCATGGAGAACTGGTACTGCACACTCCTTTCCCATGAGTCTTTGAGTGTAGTCTTCAGTATTCTTATTCTGCTTGGCATTTTAACACTGCAAGTAAAGTGTTTAAAAAGGAAAGCCTGCAATTATTGGGGAGAGTAATTAAAAACGAGCGATTTCCAAGGCTTAGAAATCTCACTTAGTCCTCTGTGCTTAGCCTTCGCTTTTTCTCCTAACAATAAAGGACAATGTCTAATCATTTCAAGCACTCTCATTTTTTTTTTTTTTTTTGCTGTTTCTGTATGGCTTTTGGTGTTTGCTGTTTGATCTTAGTCAGCCCACTTAACCTCTCTGAACTCTGGTTTCCTCCTCCATGAAATAAGACTGGTCTTAGGAATTGTCCCACAGAACAGTTATGAAGGATTAAAGGATAATTGATGTAGAGTCGTTAGGCTGGTGCCTTGCGTGTAGAAGCTTTCAAGACATGGAACTTATAATTACTACTGGTCAAGACATGGATGTCACATGGAAATAAAGAGACACTTTCTGTGTTGTAATATTGAAGAATTTTCAATATTTTGTTTTAGAGTATTACCTGTGTCTGTGTAAATGAGGCAAATGTGCAGAGATTTAGGCCACACAAGTAACGCAAAAGAGAGTGACAAAGTCCTTCAAGGATACTTTCTGGAGGAATGGCTGGCACTCACCTCATTGCCTCGAGATTAAATGCTGCTATGTCTGTGTGATGTTTTGGTGTTTAACGTTAAGCTGTGATTTTAGTCCAATCACCTTGTGTCCTTGGCAAGAGAGCACCAGGCCTGACTTCTGTTTCTTGTTAGGAGTAAAACCAGGTATTTCTAGGCAAGATACTGGGTAGAGGTTAAGGAGTCATTAGGATAGGGAAGAACCTATTCCCTCCATGTTTTCTCTATCTCCACTTGTGGTATGGCCAGCTATGCTTTAATAGGCCAGACATGACTAAGGATGTCAATTATAAATAGATCCACCCTTGCCCAGTTACCCAAAGGGAGGAAGAACAAAAATAACAGGAAGGTGCTTTGTAGGGCTGCAATTCAGAACTTGAACGCTGAGTTCCTATTTTAGTGTTTAGACTGAAGGCAGGCTGAAGTTAATGTCATGTGAGCTGATCAACCTCTTATTAGAAGTTGCCCGTTAAGCTTGGTGACCTAAACTACAGACTCAGAGGCAGTAGTGGCCACTGGACTGTGAGCTTACATTCCTGAGAAGGCACGAGGTAGAGAGATGCTCTCTAGTTCTGTGTGTAAACAGTTGCCACACTGGGGGAGTGTGGGGATAGTTCCTGGATAAGGCTTATAAGGCGCAGGAATATGACCATGGTTTAAAAGTGACTAAAGCAACTGGAGTGGTGGCACATGCATTTTACCTCAGCACTCAGGTATGAGTTTGAGGCCAACCTGGTCTCCACAGTGAATTTGAGACTAGCCAGGGATAAATAATAAGACCATGTCTGAAAAACAAAAACAAACAAACAAACAAAGACTAACCCAAGCTTTGAACAGTTTCCAAAGACCCTGTTCAGTTCTATTTAGTTAATCTATTTTGTCTATCAAAGAAGATTGTTTTTCCCCAAAGAACTAGACAGATTGTGACCTTTGCTCGTATATCACCTACATTTATATATTCACACAACACAAGCTCAAACTGCACACTACATAAATGAACTGGGAAAATGCAGACAATTTTGAAAGAAAAAGCAATTATCTGACATTTATTCCATGCTGAGCAAGATTTTGGAAGTCATTGGTAGAAAGGGTTCACTACTGAGATAGAAATTTCCTGTGTGGCCTTGAAGGATTTGGAGGTGACCAGAAAAATCATCAGTAACCCTATGATAGAGCTGTGACAATTGTATTTCTTAGGCCCAGAAAGAAAAACAATATTCAAATGTCTGAACAAAGAAAAGAGTCAAGGACCTGGTAACTGTATGACAAAATAGAACATGTCAAGCACACATGCTATTGGAGTCACAGAATAAGAAGAGAGGTAGAATTGTGCAGAAAGTATGTCTGGGAGAATGACATGTTTTTAAATATAGTAAAGAATGAGTCTTAATAGGAACCATAATACTTTTTTGGGAAATGTCTTTTCAAAAGTGGAAAAGTCTAGAAAAAAAAACCCTGATAGTTTAATGTTTTTAATAGTATTTATGTATCTGTGGCAAGGGTTAGGTAATGATAATGTATGTATGTGGTACACACATGGAGGCCAGATGATGACTTATAGCAGTCCATTATTTCTTCCACCATGTCCCCAGGTCCTGGGGCTCAAACTCAGTCAGTCAGGCTGGACTGCAAGAGCCTTTTCCTGCTGATGATCTCATCAGCCTAAAGGAAAAGAGTGTTTTTAAAGTAAAGAGGGGATAGAAAAACAGTAATAATGCAAACCAAAGAACCTTGTTATTTGCATGGTTAAAATATACTTTAGGAATTAAGACAAGGACATTTTCAGATAGGACAAAGTGTAGGGGTTTCACTGCTGAAAGGCCTGCGGCACAAGAGATACCAAAAGAGGCCGCTGAGATTGAAGTGAGGCACATCAGAGAGAATCTTAAATGTTTGGGAAGGGATAAATACATTAGAATTGCAAATAGAAAAGACATTTTCTATCTTAACAATCTTAAAAATGTGTAGAACAAGAACAACAACATTGTCCCATGGGGTTTATGATATAAAGTGTGTAGCTGCAGTCCACGGCACCAGTACAGCATAAAGATGCTGGGGTGAGAAATGGACCTCTTAGATATAAGGCTTTCAACTTTTATATGAGATAGTATAAAAGTAACCCAAGTAATATTGTAGAAAGATCAAAAATAGAGATTTTAGTTCCCAGGACAACCAGTAAGAAGAGTAGTCAATTGTGAAAAGAGAAATTCATGTTATTGTTGTTATTGTTGTTGTTGTTGTTGCTGTTGTTGTTGTTGTTTGGGTCGGGGTGTCTCACTATGTAGTTCTCACTGATCTGAAACTTGATATGTAGACAAGATTGGCCTTGAACTTACAGAGGACCTCTTGCCTTGCTTTCTAAAACAATTCAAAAATATTGTAAAAGAGAAAGAGGAGAACAAGAAGCAGAGATACAAATCAAACAAAGAAACAAAACCGAATCACTAAATGCAAGCATTGCCATTATATTGTGAATTGGCCCTGTGCATTCTACCTAAAAGGCATAGGTACCAGAATATATTGAAAAATCATGAACGATGATACTATATTGAGAGATAACCTTTACATCTATAAAGGACCTCATAGGCTTAATGGGAACTGGTGGGGAAGATGTGCTGTAGAAACAGTAGAAGACATGCAGAATGCCCTCCTACGTATCAGGGGAATGACACTTTAAGACAAAAATTATTATCAGAGAGAAAGTATTTTACAGAAGGGTTATTGTGTTAGGAAGACATAACAATTATCAATAAATATGTAGCTGATAAAATTCCAAGGGAAATCTGTTTATGAATTTCTAAGTGGGGTTTTTGGAGCAGTCGATCATAGTAGAGGCCTGTGTGGCTCACCGGGTTAAGGAATAGCCAGGCTAATGGTCATCAGCCCATGTGTGGAAAGGAAAGTTGTTGGAGGGTATGAAGACCTCGGGGTAATCCACCGCTTATATCTTTCTTCTCAATGTTTTCAATTGGTTTTTGCCTCGTGCAACACATCATGTATTTGAGCATATTCCACAATCCAAGAACAAGACAGGTGCCTTTGACATTTAATCCAACAGTACTCGTATTTAACTAAATAAAATGTTAAGTCCATTCTAGCTGATACTCTTACTGTATTGCTGCTGACAATAGTATT
The DNA here is from genome assembly GCF_011064425.1 of Rattus rattus. NCBI lineage: Eukaryota > Metazoa > Chordata > Mammalia > Rodentia > Muridae > Rattus > Rattus rattus. The sequence goes on along the minus strand of NC_046165.1, from coordinate 80,867,051 downwards.
GTACATTCTCTGTACCCTCATAGCAGCTGGTGGACTCCGTGGCTCAGGTAGGCTCAATGTGTTGCCCCAGACCGTGAAATTGATGGGTATTGGTGTTCAAGGCCAAGTTTGTTTTCAAGGGTTTTCCAACAGCATCACACTGGGGGAAGCTTTTTCTGATTTTTTTTTTTTTTTTTAGCCAGAGTGTGCACTGGTAGAACTGAAGTACTCTTCAACTGACTCCCCTGAAGACAAAGGAACATCCTAGTGGTATGCTTGGCCATACTCTGGCTGTGGTCAGTCGATGGGAAACATGAGGAAGCTTGCTATTTCTAAGAGATAGGCCTGTGATAACGGCCCGGTTCTAGATGAACTGAATACTGAGCTGAGAAGCTGCAAATCAAATATGCATTGTAATGCATCTATAATAAGAATGAAGGACTGTGGAAGCTATCCTAGATTTCCCTCCTCTGTGACATAAGAGAAAGACAGCTCATGTAGATCCATGCTGGGAGCTTTGGTGGCATACCTGATTTCTAAATGAAGGGTGAGATCCACACACTAAGTTTGACTTCTGACCAGCAATGGTACGCTCATATCTTAAAATCAGAGCAGGCAGAGTTTACAATGAAACCAAGCATCCAAGCATGAGATGCTATCTTGACTGACTTAGGAAATATTATCTCTGAGTCATCACAACAATCTAAGGAAAATTTTATTGTCCCATATTTGAGATAAAGACATTGACATCCCCGAATGCTATCCTTTTAAATAAAAGATACATTTTTCTATATTCTCTGTGATCCAGGCAATAAATTATAATTCCACAGTTTGTAAGAGAAGTTCTATGTCATTTTCAGATTGTGTTTGAAGAGCCCTTTCCTGGACTCAAGTGACATAGACTTTTGCCGTAGCTCCCTTACCATATAAATGACAAGTTTGCTTCATGTATAGTTTATAGACAACTCTTGTAACTAAAATACATCTAGTAAAATGGGAAATAAATCTCTTACCACTACCAGTTAATGGGGTTGCAAACACACAATGAACCAGAGAACTCACTAAGTTTTCTGGAAGACAGATCAAAGATGTAAACAGCATGTTTCAAAATCTGATTATCAGTAAGCTTAAAACTTGCCAGAAGTTTATTACATTATCATCAAAATCACTGTCACTGACATAAAAATGATGACTGGGATCTGTGGCATCTACCTGGGATGCTGACACTCAGGAAGCTGGGGCGAGAGAATCACAAGTTTGAGACCAACTCTGACTGCAGAGCGAGCTACTGTCCGACCTGAACTGCATGCTGAGGCTCTGTGTCATGACCCAAACTCTTCTTTTTGGGCACTAGGTAGAATTGGATGGAACTCCATTTTACACGGATGCTGGAGTATTGCTTGCTTTCTCCTCTATTGTGCATGCAGGCTGATAAAAAGGCTCAAGGGCATCAGCCTATCACTACATGTTACATACTCCGTACTTTGAGACTCTGTGGGTTCAATTAAAGTGTTCTTACCCTGCCAGGAATTATCAGAAAGTATCTTTGACCTCCATATACAGTGGTTGTTCCTTCCATATTTATCATTCAAGAACCCGAGCTCCAAGCGGCTGATAGAATCTGACCAAGGCTGTGTGTGTTTTATTCAGATTTGACTATTTCTCTGTCACAAACATATGTATATTTCCAGTGTACTGAATTTCTTCTAAAATATTGAATAGTGTAATCGATTGGGCATTCTTTTCAAGAATAATTCACATTTGTTGTCATTATGAAGAACTCTCATCTACTGGGTCACAATTTTTTCACTGTGGAATTACTGATGGAATTGGTATCAAAGCAACACTGCCTCTTGACAATACCAGAGAACCTTCAATGTCTGTATTTTGTTGTTAGTTCTATGTTCTTAAAAATGAATTTCATCATCCAGACTTGAAGACTTGGAGAGTGACAGAAAGTTAAGGTCACCAGGGACCTTCAGTGACAGCTTTACCAATACAGTTGGATGTTCCTTGACTGTAAAGCTTTTTAATGAAAAGAGACCCTGGAAACCTTTCTATTAATGTGCAGTGCCCTCTTGTCACGTTGAAATGAGTCAACTGTCAGCCTGCCGATTACCAGGCACACAGTATATGCTCATTAAATCATGCACTGTGGGTTTCTTCGGATTGTCAAACTGTTTAATTGAAAAAATGTGTAGTGTCACTCTTCTAAGAAAGAAGCAGGAATCGGAGGACTGGAGAGCTGACTCTTAACATTTTAGAGTTTGCTTTTAACTGTAGCCAGAACTGTTCTGTTTTACAGTTTTGATTAAAGGACTTTCCCTTCTGAATTTTTCTTGTTTTGTATATAATTCAAACACTGTAATTATAATGGAGTTTCTTTGATAATAGAACTACTAAATCATTCTGCCAGCAGCCTAAAACCAAGGGAAAGGCTTGTTTTTGTGCTGTAACTTCAAGGCTTATTCCACTGTGCTGGGGAACAGTGAGGGAGGAGATTCTGGTGGGTTTTTTTTATCTCAGCAAACCTCTGCTTCTGTGACTGCATTGTTCAAGTCTAGGCCTCGCCTTCACTTGGGTGGGTGGGTTGAGCCTTTCTGACTCCGAGTACCCTTGGGCTGTGGTTCTCTGCAAGATAGTTCTCTGATTCCCCCCTAGACTGAATGCACAAGTGTCTTTTGGCAAGTATGTCACAGCTGGGCGTGAGAAGGTGGGATGGGGGCATGACGCTGTTGATAAGGGCTCTTTACAGGTGATTTCAATGTGAGCCAATGTTGATGGAGATTGTCTAAATTGATTCCAGTTGTTAAATATCTCCGGTCAAGATACCAGCTGCATCTTGATCGCCAGCTGTCATCCACTGCACACATCAGCAAACATTCCCTGCAAGTTAGACAGCTGAGGGGTGTCAACAGGTTAAAAAACTCGAGTTCTGGGCTAACTCAGAGCATTAAGTGAGGTTCTCCGGGGTAGAGCCCAGGAATCTCTTTTTGGCAAGCTTTAAGATAATTCTTGGCACTGAGCTTTGAGAATGTACTAAGGAAGCAAGGTAATCTTCAGAAAGAGGAGTTCTCTGGAGCTCCAGAGGAGGACAAGTTACAGGAAGTCTGACAGGATTCCACGTTGTTTGTGTTTTTTTTTTTTTTTTTTTTTTTTCAGTCTGGGTTTGGGTTCATTTATTCGTCTGGTCCTACTGTAATCACACTTATAATAGCATCAACATGACTTGAGGCAAAGCTGTCACATCTAGTCCCATATAACACCAAGGTATGGACACCCATCCAATAATGGTTTTGAAGCTCCATGTATTAGTTTCATCAGAGGTGCAAATGTCAGGGCCTGAGTTCTGACAACTGTTAGAAGCAAGGTTTACCTACTTTTCCTCACAAGGTCAATAGAAGAAACAGTCTTGAGAAGTAGAAAAAGATTTATTCCATGTGGACATACTGGGGAGAGAAACACAGAGTTCTGGTCTTCTCTCTTCTTCTTCTTCTTCCTCTTCTTCTTCTTCTTCCTCCTCCTCCTCCTCCTCCTCCTCCTCCTCCTCCTCCTCCCTCCTCCTCCTCCTCCTCCTCTTCTTCTTCTTCTTCTTCTTCTTCTTCTTCTTCTTCTTCTTCTTCTTCTTCTTCTTCTTCTTCTTCTTCTTCTTCTTCTTCTTCTCTCTTTTCTCTCTCTCTCTTCCCAGTTTCTAGGGACCACTGTTGCAATACTTTGATTATCTATTTAGTCTATCTAGAATCTTGTCATTTCTACCAGGATCAGTATATTTTTGAATGGCCTATTAAGAATGAAAAGATAATGTATTTTGATTTAAGCATATGGAGAAACAACAAAATCAAAACAAGTTGATACAAAGTCAGCAAAGTAAAGCATTATGCTATTGTTATTAATTACCAAAATTAACAATTATTCAACCACCTACTTTCCCAGACAGCTTATGAGTTAACCATTTTTACTCCTTAAGCGTTACTGGAAATGCAAGATAATTATGGTGAAAGCTTAGCTAATTTTAAAATTAAATTAAATTAACCAAATTATACGTAAGTATCCAATTTCAAATGCAAAGTATAAAATATTTTCTAAGATTTCAATCATGAAAATCACTTATCCCTTAGTGTTATCTAACAGCAGAGAGTAGAACTTAGAGAAGGCGGGTAGACTGGCATTTTGACCAGGACTGAATGGATATACACACTCCTTGCCCTCCATTTAAACCTAAATGTGCAGCTGAGCATCCCAGAGAAAACGAGTGAAAAGCTGAGGAAGGCCACAAAGTATATCTACAGGGCATACCCCGATATAAAGTATCAGCAATGGAAGAGAAGGAGTCAGAGAAAGGAAGTGGAGAAAGGGGTATGAAAAGCTACAAAGACAATGAGCTCATTATTTCCTGGAGTAACTAAAATAATAATAATAAAATAATTAAAGAATATTTAGTTGTCTTGGACTCCATTCTCATTGACAAAGTTATTAAATATATGCATGAGCAGACTTCAAAATATAATTGAAATTAACATTATTGTTCACCTTCCTGCTTTAAAATGCTACAAAAGATAAAAAGAAATAAATGAATATTTTTAGCAACATATCACATTACCCCTAAGACTCTATCACTTGTAATAGCGTTGGGCCCATCAGGGAACACTGGATGAGAAGGACTAGGTAAATGGTACTTTCTGCCTCATACTCACAAGTGGTACCCTGCTGGTCACTAAAAAAGTTCCCCTTAGTGATGATGGCAAGGATAGTGAAGAACAGCCCAGGACTGACAGGAAGGAAACAGAGTCACTGGGAATTTAATCTTGAAGGCAGACTCATGCTCAAAGCAAGTATATCAGTTTCTCTGTTGTGTTCCCACTTTGGATTCAGATGCAAATGAGCTCTCAGTCTCAGTACCTCTGATCTCTAGATGAGCGAACCTTCTCCTAGCAGTCTTCAGGTGAAGATGTAGAACTCTCAGCTTCTCCTGTATCATGCCTGCCTGGATGCTGCCTTGCTCCTACCTTAATGATAATGGACTGAACCTCTGAATCTGTAAGCCAGCCCCAATTAAATATCTTTATAAGAGTTGCCTTGTTCATGGTGTCTGGTCACAGCAGTAAAACCCTAAGACAATGTCCCTAGTAGAGAATTAGTGGTTAAAACCAACATGAGAGACCGAGGGAGATGATTCTGTGCTGAAGTGTTTGCTGCTCTTTCACAAGGTCCGACTTTGGTTCCCAAACACCCACATGGGATGGCTCAGAGCTGCCTGGAACTCCAGCTCCCCAGCTCCGTGGGATTTGACAAGCTTTTCTAGCCTCTGTGAATACTTGCTCCCATTTCCCCTTTATCCTCGCCTCTCCTTGCTGTTGATTTTGTAAAGTTTTCTTTATCCTTCTGTTCACCTTTCTTCTTGATGGCCTGTCTTAGAAGTAAGCTCTCCGAAAGTCAGAGTCAGTGGCTGTTTCTTCAGGAATCCACTGTGGGGAATAAGGCCTTGTAGCAATGGTTTTCTGCTCTCCTCACTGTCCAGTCAGGACTGTTGTGGCATCCCAGACAGGACACAATACTGAGCCTGAGGCATCACGAGATATATTGGTGCATATCTTAACCATAGGCTTCTAAAACTCCAAGGAGTTAAGAAATGACTTATGGGATTGAAGTCCTCTCAATGTTTATCCAGACAAATGTTTTTAAGTCTCCCACAGCATCAAGAAAATGAAAATGCCATCAGACTCTCATTGTCTAGAAGTTGTATTTCTGTGAGATGCAGAAAATGGTTAATTGTTCACTTGAAAATGTCTGTCTCTCCTTTTGGAGAGAGGCCTGAAGACTTTTTGGCAATATTTCAATTGATTAATAATTGAGAGCGATGGTAGACTAGAGAATGGAAAAAGGGCTAATAGCTTCTCATTTTCTCCTTTATTATTTCAGATGAATTGGTAAGTCATGAGGAGGTGTAGAAAGATTCTGGGTCCACTGCTAGATACTCTGAATTAAAAATGGTAAGGAGACCTGATATTAATGCAGGCGCTGTCTTCCCTGTGCTGTGGAACACTCCACTGCAATCATTTCGGTTCTGACACTAAGCTCTGTTCTTGTTTACTTCCTGGGAGGGTGTCTATCAACTACTACAGTTGTCCCTTTGTGCAGGGGCTTGGGATGAGACAATAGATTTACTGCACTCCTAATCTTAAACAACAGGAGGGGGGACCTGGTGAGAGATCAGCTCACAAATTTCACCCAATAACATGTGATAAGTGTTTTAAGAGCAGAAAGTAAGCAAATTCGGTGGGAACCATTAGCTTAAGGGGTTGATACACATGGTGCACTAGTAGAGAATTAGTTGTTTAAACCTACGTGAGAAGCTGAGAGAGATGGCTCAGCACTTAGGTGTGGGACGCTTTCACAGGATCTGAGCTTGGTTCTCCAACACACTATAGCTCCCAACTGCCTAAAGCTACAGCTTCACGGGGTTTGACACCCTCTTCTGTCCTCTGTGGCTACCTGAACACTGTGTGTATAAGTGTGAGCGCACACACACACACACACACACACACACACACACACACACACACACCTGTTAAATTGTGAAGAGGCAGAGGAGGAAACGCTTCCTGAGAACTTGGTTCAGATGTTCAGGGCTGTGTAAAACTCCAGGTTCGCCTTAAGAAAAAAAAAAAAACACATTCAGATGAATTGTAATTTAACACAAAAATCGGCTTAGGTTCTATAAAGTGCACAAGTGTTTGTTCAGACAGAAATTTCCATTTGCTCGGGCTGCTGCTTGCTGCTCTCCTGTCTGTGAGAGAAGTAGGTGCACGTCTCACCCCGGAACGTGTTCTGTGGACAGTGTTGTGGTTTGTCTGTTGCTTTTGCTCCCGTTTCATGCTCGAGTGTGTGAGCTGCTTCTATGGCAGTCATTTTCCTAACACAGAGACCTTTCTCCCCGGAGGCTCCAGGTGATTTCTGGGTTACTCACAACTTGCATACTAACCATTTCTGTTTGTATATTTTAGTGTTGTGGACTGGCTTATGCTCCCTCTACCAGATTGACAGCCTTAGCTCCAATATTACTACTGTATTCAGAGACAGGGCTTTCAAAGAGCTAACTAAAGTTAAATGACGTTTTAAGGGTGAGGCCATAACCCAATACAGTCAGTTCCCTTAGAAGAACAGAAAGAAACTTCAACTATGCATAGGCAGAGAATCAGGTGGGGATGGGTGAGCAAAACAGTGAACTGTGCCACGCAAGGAGAGAGCCAGCCCTCCTGAGCTGTGTTAGTCTCTGGAATTTTGGAAATAAATTGCTATTATGTAAGCTCTCTGGTGTTACATCATGGACCTGCCGCTTTAAGGATTTGAACACTTAGGAGACCAGGTCTAATTCAGGGGAGAAGTTAGGCCATGACTCCTATGGTTCTGCTTCTGAGACAGAGGATTTAAAAACTGTGCTAGGGCCCTGCAGTCCCCATGCCACCCCCACCTCCGAAACTACAAGAGAGATGTATTGTCTACCCTGTATCTGGTTCTTTGTCAGGTAGGCTATGTTGAATTAGACCTCATGCTTTGCAACTTCCTGTCCCCCTTCAAAGTTTTATAAAAGCAGGAATATCTCCTTAATTTAGAGGATTGTTTAAAGGTCTCTCTCACTGCAGACCATTCAACTGTTGTCTATGGTCTCTAGCTCTCTAAGGCTCTGCCATGTTATCTCTGCTCTGATCCTTTATCCCCACCTAATTGCCTTCCTACATTAATGCCCGGGCAAGGCCTCCATGGTGGGGATCTCTCCTACTAGTATACATTATCCTAAAGGGTATTTATGTTACCTCCTTCCCAAAAACCCACAACTATGACTTCTAATACTTCATCTGTGCTTTTTGTTGTGAAAGTCCTAGCTGAGATAGTTATTGATAAATCCTACTGTTGGGTTTTGTAGTCATAAATATTAATAAAAGAAATTCTACCATCCCACGCTAGTGCCACTCCGTTGGGCCACATGACATCTGCGGGTATTTTCATCTCACTCAACAAAGGATCTCAACCTGACTCACCATCTCATGCTGTCGCTAGCTGCTCTCCGAGCCCGCAGCAGCTGCCCTCTTGCAACTCCCTTGCTGTGGACGCTGCTGACACTCCCAGCTTCCGCTCCCTGTGGTTTTAGTCACAACTCCCAGTAACTTGTTAACATCCAAACTCAATAAGCTCGTAATTTAGCAATGAGATTTATATCTTAAATTCTCAATCCACAAAATGTTCACACAATAATCTCACCATCAATTGATAATGATATAAACCGCCCACCTAGATAAGATAAATTGACCTATAAAACCCCATCACTTATGAAATACTCATAACTACCTGTGGCCCTTTAAGACCCATAGATCTGGGTTGTCCTCCTCCTCCATCTTGGTTCTTTTCTCCTTTTTTCCCCTCTCCCCTGCCTTACAAAAACTCTGTCCCTGCCTTACTTTTTCACTGCCCAATCATAGGCCTTGCCTTATCTGTTCCAGCTTGCACCTGCATATAGACTTCAACTACAGGGTTTGATTTATGAGCCTTAGTTCACACTGACTTGGACAGAACTCTTAATCTGGTCCAAAACTACTAGACATCGTTTCCCTGTCTGCATTGTTATATACACCTGGCAGGAGTGAAGTGTAATTTTGTCCACCGACTGTCTACTTTATCAACAGTTACTCACTGTATGCCTACCAATGAGTAACTTACTCATAGATGAGGATAAAGAGTCTGCACACAAGATGAGGGGAAAAACCCCCAAACAGGTGCATAAACACTCTCACTTGCTTGTAAAAATCCAAGACTGAAGCGGCTGACTGCAGCTGATAGAGCAAGGAAAATCTGTGGTGAAGCCAGCATCAAAGGAAGGCTTTGAAGGGGAGACAAAATGTGGTCATGAAGAACTGGTCAATGAGAGAAGGCAGTCGAAATGAGCAGAGGCATAGAGGTTGAATTCCTGGGTAGTTTACAGTTAAGTATAAACTTTCACCTAACATTTTTGTTCACAGTAATGTCAGACTTAATGTCCAGAATCGGAGGCATATCACATTCTATATGATGACTCGTCTATCCTCATAGTAACTGCACAAGGTAGATACTAACATTATCCCTACATTGTAGATGGGGGCATAGCTAAGTTAAATTACTTACTAATCCATAATACATGCAGGAGCTGGCGGCCCACATACTTTTTATAAAGTCTTGTGTAAGGGAGCCCTAAAAACCTCACTGAAGCATGGAGAGTACTAGGGTTGACAGATTTCCAAGTGAGGCAAGAGATGCCGTTTCAAATGGACAATTTTGCACAGTTCCTTGGGCCAAGAGAAAGGCAGATCCCCACATCTGACAACCATAGTTGGGGCCCTGCCGTGTCCCAAACAGTCTTCCTGCAACTTAGCAGTACTTGGAGCCCTCGGTGGAGATAAATTGGTGCAGGGAAACAAAGGTGTTTTTCAGGCGCTCAGCTAGGACAGGGCGATGAAAGGACCTTTTCTGCCTCTGCTGTCTTCCGGGCTTGCATCCTCAGCGAATCTGCTACAGCAAATGGAGTTTGTTAGTTGCGTGTCGTCTGAGGGTGGCAATTAGTCGCATGTGTTTGGTAGGATGCCAGCCCCTGGTGCGCCAGACCTTAGTGCGGGAGCCACTGTTTGTCATGAATTAGTCTTTAAATACAAGAAAGGTTTGTAAAATGGAGCATGCTAATTCGGGTTTCACGAACTCCCTCCGAAGAAGGGTAGTCCTGTTCTGTGCCAGCTGGCCGAGTTGGCATTTAGAGAGAATTTGGGTCCCTACCAAAGATCACGTCGCCCCTCCTTCCATCTTCGGGAGCAAAATGGCCCCAGGAGCCGAGTGGGCACAAGAAGCAAGGTGAATGAAGGGGCAGCAGCCTTAGTGATGGCAGGCGATGGCAGCCAATTGGCTCGCCTGGGGTCCTACTAACCCCACATTGGGAAAGGAAACGGAGCCTGCTTTTCCCAACTCACATGGCGCAGAGGCCACCCATTCAGTGACTTCTGCATAAAAGGCTCCCTCATCCAATGGCTTATACACTGTGCCTTTTATCTAAGATGTACTTAAGGGATTACCACGGCAGCTTTTAACTTCCCCCCAGAAAGAGCTGAATGAAAGTGAATAGGGCGGAAGAGTCCTCAGTGAGAAACTGCCCCTCCAAGCCCAAGATGCTCACAGAACCCCTAATCACCAGTTAAGAATGCCATTCTGTTCCTGAGGTAGCTAGTTACACGCGGAATGCACTCATTAAATGTTACTGTGTATGCGTGTGTACATATACATATACATATACACATACACATACACATATACATATACATATACATATACATATACACATACACATATGTATGTGACCATTACAGCAGATCCTGTCACGTGCACAGAGCACAACTCAAAGATACAGACTGGAGTTGGTGTCATTATCTGGCCTTGGTCCCTTTAACAAGGCATCACCCTTTCCTATTGAGAAAGAGCAATCACCCCATCATCTTTTGACTCTTTCCACTCCCATCTTCCCCGAGAAAGTTTTAACAGGAGTGGGTTTTTTAATAAAACATTCTCCAGGTGGTGATCAGACCCTGAGAAATCATCACTGTGATACTGTTAAGGCTGAAAATGGGAACTTGCTTATTTACTTATTTATTTCTGTTTTCTTTTGCCAACGTCTCTTTGTCTCCAACTAGGATCATTCTGTATTCTGGGGAAGAGCCCTGCACCTAGGGAGACAGGAAGGAAATGTAAATAATTTTCACATTTCTTCTGAAGGTTGGGCTGGCTTGGGGTTTGTTGTTGTTGTTGTTATTTTCTTTTCTTTTCTCATATGAATTTATCTCCTTAGCAGATTGCTGAGACGGTCGAGTTGTCCTGGTTACTAATGTGCTTTACATTAAATTTGGGGTCTGCTTTTTTCTCTCTCTCTCTTTTTGATTTCATCTGCTTATTTGATTCAAGACCTCTCTTCCTCTGAAAGCAGCCTATTAAATCTACTAATAAGCTGACAATTCCTGAGAATGCTAACCAGAAAGCTTTCCTGACAAGACAGGAATTAGCACTGAATACTTGAATACTGTCGATGGTCTTAAGTGGGGGGTTTAGTTTTCAAGGCAATCCTTTCTGCAGTTTATTTAGATGCTTGTTTAATATTTTGCATCTCTCCAGGACAGTGCGTTGCTTTTATGAAGAAAAGGCAATAATGAGCACGCCAAGGCTTTAATTTATGATGTCTCCTACAGCGTTGCGGAGGTCTTCCTTGGGATGCCTGTGATTATGTCTGTACTCCACAAGTAAACCAGCTGGTATTTGTTCTGAAAGTGTCCCGAGAACACCCTCCTGTTAATGGCCTATGGCTTGAACCAGCATCTGGTAAACTAATATGTTGTCATTTTCACCATGAAAGTCAGCACAAATCATTAAGGATTCCGCAGCCATTTGCATCCTTCTCGCATCTCAAATACACCAATTACCACGGAATTATTCCTATTAGCAGCATGATTGAATGATACTAACCTGACTGGAACTTGTTGGCAGAATTTCTCTCATAATGACAGTATTGGACCGAGCAGTTGAGTCCTTGCTGGGCTCTGTTAAACAGGAAGGGTTGGTAGTAAGTGTTTGTGACTCCTTGTGAGCAGCATCACCTAATCACGGGGTGAGTTCCAGGGAACGCACCACTTGTCCTTTTCCCTCAGCATGGGAACGCTTTCTCATCATGTTTTCATTTAGTGGGGGATGGAATCTTGGAGCCTTCACATAGTGTAATTCAAAGACCGCTTCTTAGCGAAATCATTATCATTGCATAAGAAGCTCAGTCACGTCACGCACTCGTGGGAGACAATGTCTGTGTTTTAATGACGGATCCCACACAAATGAAACGCTATCCGTAGCAGCGACTTAGAAAGATGCAAACGCCCAAGATTGATGAGTTTCATTTACCTTTCTTCTTGCCTAACCTAGGTATGTAAGGCCACGTGAGCTGTGTAACTGAAAATGCCTCTCAGGCAGACAGTCTAAGATAACGCAGGCTGGTAAGCCACCCCACCCCACCCCCCCCCTCTGACGTTCTCGCAGGGCTTCTGTATGGGAAGATATCAGGTTCGATGTGTTCTGCAGTGATCTGAGGAAGCCAGAGAATGTACCAAACACTTCCTATAGCCAGGCCTATCTTGTTTTGTGTCTTTCATCTCTTTGAACATAAATTTGGAAGCCGCCTGAAGTGAGATGTGACCCTAAACTACACCTTACTGAGTTTCAGCTCCTTGTCAATGGCTGCTCTGACATACTGGAGAGGGAGAGGAGGCAGACTGCTCCCTGGCAGAAAAGCACTGGTAACCCATGAGATAATCCTTGGCCAGGGGGGAGGGGAACTGCGGCTCTCCGTTCCTATGTCTGACGTAAAACATTTCTCAAACACATTGTACACAGACACATACATCCAACGCACATAGGTTTTCTGGAAATGTTTCAGTAGGTTCTTCCCCAGTTCCCCCTAGTTGCTTATTTTGAAAATGCATTCTGAGAGCATGTTCATCATGTACAGACCACTGGTAGGCTTTACTGACATGGCCTTGGCTGGCTCTCTACCCCATGTCTCAGCTGCCTAGTTATCTCAAAGAATTCATTCTTTCCTGATGAATGCTCCCTTCCACAGAAAAACCCGACAGCTCTGTCTGACTAGTATCTGTCTGAGACTCGCAAAGGGGCACCTATGGTCTGTTCATACCCACAGAGTTACTAGTCTGATGGGCAAGGCTGAAGTTCAAGTGAGACCACAAATGCTTCGCTTCCCTAATGACTGGTGGTTGCTTTGCATTGTCCTGCCCATCTCTGGGGAGTCTGTTAATGGGCAACTAATAGAATGCACATCCCAGGGTCCTACACCTGAGGAAGCCATATTTAAGTCAAGGCTTGGAGGGAAGAAATAGTGAGTGTGACGGAGATCCCCCAAAGATCACTGGGAGTAGATAGTGACCAGATAGTACTGGGGGACAGACAAGAATGGGAGTGCACAATACTGGGAAGGATAGAGAAAACACCCTGTGCTCTAGATGGATTTGGGTTGTGAATATAAAATGGACAGGAGTCAAAGTGTTTTTAGAACAGAGATGATAGTTTGCAATGTGTTTTTTTGAAATATTACTCTGTTGTATAGAAATTTATTGGAAAGAGCAAGAATTGCTGTAGAGAAGGCAATAAAGAGGTTTGATAATCTCACGTCTAGAGACAGTGAACATGAATGAGGCCTAGTAGACTCCAGAACTTAGTTACTGTTGAATCCTGGCAGTTACTGAGGTTTTCCCATCACAGAAGTATAAATGAAAACCAAGTTATAAACCATGTATCTGAATGTTTCAAAACTGTAAATCCCTACAAAGCTGTTGCCATAGAAAATGTTTTTAAGGACAAAATATTAGAAAAGGTAAAGCTATGACTTTTATGTCATTGAAACAGGCCAAATATCAAAGACAATTGTGTGGTGTTATTACAACATGGGCTTTTATTTGGATAATGATATTTGGATGATGTCTTTAAAAAAGAAAGATGGAGTTTTAAATTATGATATACTCATGTCAAATAAGTTAGTTCCTTATCTTCAACTCATTAGAATTGTTATAATTTAATGTCTTCCGTGTTTTAGACATACTTTGAGTCTGTTAACAGTTATGATCTAATATAAGAATCCTACATTAAAACCCTGGGTCTAAATATAGCCACTCTACTGACTTAATGCATAGTCTGTGATTTCTTGTATAACACAGGCTGTGATGAGGGTCCAAGAGCCCCAAATATGTCCTGCTGATTCCTATCTAAAGAATTAAAAATTACACTTGATTTGTATACAACATGTGGACTATTTAAATATATTTTCATCAAGCTTAAAATTGGAAAAGTTAAAAATATTTCATTTATTTTCAGTAAAGGCACACTTCTTGTAAAGTATGCAAAATGCAAAATATGCTGACCAATATTAAAATGTTTAAGCCAAGTGCACTTATATTTCTTTTGACACTTTCATTAAATATTAATATTTTCTATAAAATTAGGAGGATTTCTGCATTTTTTTAAAATCATTCCATCTAGGGGCTAATGTGAAATTTCAGGATCAGATTTCTTCCATGAATACTGTAACCTACATGTAGTCAAAAGGAAGGGCAGAATTAATTCCTTACTTCCAGAAGGTACCTTAGCTCCTGGGTCCAGCAATTATGAGTCCTGGAGTGAGCATCCTCTGACAGAATGAAATGGAGTTAGCAGGTCTCCACCGGGAAACTCAGTGTTTTTCAAGACCGAGACCGAGATTTTCCCATGTGTGAATCTGCTGTACTCTTGCTGTCTGAGACGGAGATAACATATTACTGTCTCTTTTTCTCCCATAACCCTTTGTGATACCCATTCTCATGTGCCCCACAAGCCAGTGGCTTCCCACTGTCTGTACTACCCTCATTCTGCAGCCCTGCCTGACCCTCAGGGCCAGCTGCTTCTTCTTCAGTGAAATGGGGCGTGAGAACTGAGAAATGCTTGCTAGAATGTTCCTCACGATGGTAGGAGTTGTAGGCTCTGTACAGCTGATGAAAGCATAAAACCGCAGCTCCTGTAAATGTGTTTTCGCATCGTTTGGGGCAGGGATGCATTTGTGATGGGAGGTTTTCTCTGAAGTGGCGAGTTCAGGATCTATACAGACCCATACGGTCCGTGTGTGAACTACAGAGAAGCAAGGAAATAAAAATGGAAAGAATAAGGCATTTTAATCTCTAAGTTTGCATAAGTAGACCAAGAATCCAGAACCATAATCACTAAATGTTGGCTACATGATACAGATCTAACTTTAGGTCTTGGCAATGAGAACGTATATTGTTAAGGCCTTTCAAAATTTTGGAACACATGGCTGTGACAGGCTATAAAAACAAATTAAAGATAAATAATCCCAGGGAATTTTGAGAAGTTTTAGTAGGGCTCCCATCTTCAGAGTGCAATGCAGTAAGTCAGAAACTGACACAATATGGATACTGAAGACTTCCTTATAAACAACTGTTAATTCGAGCCGACCTTAAAAACCAAACTTAAACCAAAATCTACAAAACACTGATAATAGCAATGGCATTTAAAATCATGGTCTTCAACCAAAGCTCTTATCAAAAGAAAATCTATAGTGTGAGACACCGAATAACACAATAAAACAAACATACAAACAAAACCAACACGGGTAAGCACCTGAGTTAAGAAAAGAACAGCGAAATGCACAGAGAATGCAGCAAGAAGAAAGGCAAAACCAAAAATAAGATTTCTAATTTAAAAATAAACCTAGTATCATAAAAGCACATGCCTTCATAACCTTACGATTTGTGAGTGTGTGTGTGTGTGTGTGTGTGCTCACGCGTGCACGCACCTGTGTGTTGTGGCAAGGAGGGATATGTGCCATCAGGCCTGTGCAGCAGGTGCCTCTATACACTGAGCCATCTCGCTGCTCTACTCCTGTCACAAAGGTTTTCTTGTAGGAGATTAAGTGAAATACGGAGGTAGTCTGGCAACTGGCATAACCAACAATGGAGCCAAGCAAAACTAGACAAGGTATGGGGGGGGGGCACCCAGCAGTAGAAGGAAAGGACTCCATTAAAGAAATGGGAAAATGGCCTGCAGGTAACTTTGAAAATCTTCCGCCAGTGAGATCTGAGGTAGTGTGATTTTTGTATATGCTTGGCCTAGGGAGTGGCACTATTAGGAGGCATGGCCTTGTTGTAAGAGCTGCGGCCTTCTGGAAGTGATTGTGTCACTGTGAGTGTGGTCTTTAGGACCCTCGTTCTGGTGCCTGGGAGCCAGTCTGCTAGCAGCCTTCAGATGAAGATGCAGAACTCTCAGCTCCTGCACCATGCCTGCCTGGATGCTGCCATGCTCCCACCTTGATAATAATGAACTAAGTCTCTGAGCTTGTAAGCCAGCCCCAGTTAAATGCTGTCCCTTGTAAGAGTTACCTTGGCCATGGTGTCTGTTCACAGCAGGAAATCCTAAGACAGTAAGGAACCCAAACCTATCCAGGAAGAGAGAGGAGCAACTTAAGCATCCTCGAGGAGAATCAGAGACTCAAGGTCGCAGAGAAAGGAAACGTTTGAATGAGTTTGAAGTTTCGTGGAACAGATGATAATGATAATATGATTTTATATGCTACTCGGTAAGATTAGTTTCATATCTTCTTAATGAAAAATAATATAGACATCTGGTAGGATATGTTCTGTATTAGGGAAAAGTCTCCAAGATATATTTTTAAAACGAAAACACAAAGCACTGTGTCTTTTGCAATACCATTTCAATGTGTGTGTGTGTGTGTGTGTGTGTGTGTGTGTGTGTGTTCCTGTGTGTATGTATATGTATATGTATATACATCCTTTTGAGTTCAATGCTGTCTATATGCATTCTATAGTCAAAAATTATATTTCAAAAGGAATGAAACTGTCCCTAGCAGATAAAGACAGTGTGAATGTGCTTTCATGCAGCCATCGTGGCTGTACCAAAACACAAAGCAGAGAACTGTGACTCACTTTCACTATAGACAAGATAAGTTAAAAGTTAATGAACCTATGAGCACAGCTATTGAAGAGAATGTCAGCCCTATGCAAACACTGCTGTTTCTGAAGTGCAAAGGGAGCTTGGACTCTTTCTCCTGCACAGTGCCCACTCTCAGATAATGGAGCAGGGTCTGACCATCTTCTGTCTGCAGGAGCAGTTAGTCTCCTAGTCAGTAACTATAAACTCATATTGTTGCTCATACATTGTCATCTTCCTTCTAGAAATGTTAAAATGGGGTTGGAGAGATGGCTCAGTGGTTAAGAGCACTGGCTACTGTTTCAGAACTCCTGAGTTCAATTCCCAGCAATCACATGGTGGCTCACAACCATCTGTAATGGGATCTGACGCCCTCTTCTGGTGTGTCTGAAGACAGCGACAGTGTACACATATACATAAAATAATTAATTCCTTTAAAAAAAGGAATGTTAAAATGCAAAAACTGGGCTCAGCAGTTAAGAGCCCTTGTTATTCCTGCGGGGGATCCTGTTCATCTCCCAGCATAGAGAGAGCCATCACAACTATCTGTAACCTCAGTTCCAGGGGATGTGGTACCCTCTTCTTGCCTTTGTGGACACCAGGCCTACATGCGGCACACCTACACACATACAGGCAAAATACTGCTACAAATAATATGAAAGAAGAAATCAATATTTTCAAATGATACAAACTGTCTTAAGTTTGAAAAATTATACCCTGCACTGTTCCAGCCAACATCCTCTCATCCACTGTTTCCTCCTTTCCCTTCCATCCTCTCCTCTTTACCTGTCTGTCTGTCTGTCTGTCTGTCTGTCTGTCTGTCTTTCTGTCTGTCTTGCCTCCTGGGATATACTTTTATACACACTATATTTAGATACCAAGGTAAGTTTTTAAAAAAAAAAAAAAAAAAAAACCTCAGGAATTAAAATAGCTTGTTTTATAGTCCAAAAGGTTTTTGTTTTATTGACATAAAGTCTCCTGTAACCCAGGCTAGCCTTGAACTTTTATAGAACAGAGGTGGGTCTTGAACTCCTGAACCTCCTTCCCCCACCTCCTCACCCCAAATGCTGATATTATAGGCATGAGTCTTAGCCTTTAAAAATGTTTAAGTAAATTCGGTGTGGTGTGTATTCAGCTGTGTGAGGGTCACTTTTGGTCTTTTGAAGAAGTAACTGAGGGTGCCCGTGGAGGTGGTTTTGAGAGAAGGGAGGCTTTTGTTTTTCGTCTTACTGTGTTGCTTGAATCCACCTATCTTACCCGCATAGTTATTGTGGGAGGAGATGTAGGCCATTGGGAGTTTGGCTACAGCCAAGGTGACGGTGCTGGTGCTGTGTCCTGGTACAGCACATTCCTGTGTCCTCCTACCCCTGCCCTGACCCAAGACCAGTAAGTTTGTTCCCTTCCCACCAGCCTTTGATCTGTCTCCAGAGACCCACCTGGAGTGATGCCATCCACAGTAGGAGGTCACAGACAGAGGAGCATCAAGCACTGGTTTGCTGGCAGACATGGACGGAGGCGCTGTCCCCTTGCCTGCTGAGAACTCAGTTGCATCATGACTGACTTACCTGCTTCTCAGCACTTCCTGAACCGTTTCTCTTGGAGCCTCTAATAAGTCATTCCTTATGCGTCTTCCCAGTATTCTGAGACGAGACATTTGTACTCTACTCTGAATGTATAGATACTTGAAATGTTTTTCTTATTACGTGTATTCATATTATGGTTTTATTTTGCTAGACTGTGGACTGAACCCAGAGCTTCATATAGACTAAGGTAAAACTCTACACTGAGCTGTATCCCTCGTGTCTGAAAAGCAGCGTCTCAGCCTATGTGAGTGTGGGCTGTGGGAAAAAGAACCCAGTGGAATCATCTCAGACATGGTATCGGGAGGAGGAACGCTGGCCATTCTTACATCTTACGGTCATTAAAAGTCCTCTCCTCTTTTAAATGCACAACTGTATTCCAGGCTTTCCAGTTTCAGTAACAGAACTGCAGCCTAGCAGCTGCCGCTGGCCCTTCGTGTTCCTGTACAGACTTGGTGTTCATTACTCTAATGTAGTATGCGCGTTCTTAACAACTTCTGAAGCTCATCCTGGTAAAGCACAGACCATCAACTGTCAGAGAGAGAGAGAGAGAGAGAGAGAGAGAGAGAGAGAGAGAGAGAGAGAGAGAGAGAGAGAGAGAGAGAGAAATTGTTTAGTTGAAGGAGTCTCAAGACAGAATCATTAATGGGTGGAAAGAATTCAGCCCGCTTTAAGAGGGACCTATATTGTGATTCCTCAGCAGAGAAGCCTCTGCGGACAAGCGAATTACCAAAAAACTCTTTGCTTATAGATTGCAGTGGTGCTTCTGAGCCCAGAGTTCATTGTCAAATACAGTCTGTCATTCGGGTGCAGTTCCTTTGCATTTTTAATCATGTTTGCGTCTCAGTCACTCATCTCTAACAGTTCTGTGGGTCACCAGTGTGAACGAGCATGGCTCTTCGGTAAATGTTTATGCTCCTAGGGTAGTTTGTTTACTCTGGTAATATCCAAAGCATTTATAATCCTACTGTCTAGCCTAAATGTGTGCCTACATTTAGAGCCATAAATTTCTACATTGGAGTGGCTCCTGACAGCATGGTCCTAACTGTAACATATTGTAGGTAAGAGAATGTAGGTGCACACACACTTACATACATCGATATTTATTCTCACCCCCACAAACAGGGTACCTTATAGCACAGCACACTTCCACACTTAAATAGAAAATGGTCCTGCTCTAGGAGTAAACAGAAAAGTAATTTCTCTGTCTTGTGCTTGGCTGGTGACTCTGCCATTAGGGTATGTATACCTTACTTTTCTGTGGCTGCAGTAAAACGCCAC
Organism: Rattus rattus; assembly: GCF_011064425.1. Lineage (NCBI taxonomy): Eukaryota > Metazoa > Chordata > Mammalia > Rodentia > Muridae > Rattus > Rattus rattus. The sequence goes on along the minus strand of NC_046165.1, from coordinate 80,847,657 downwards.
AGTCAAAAGTACTTTATACAAGGAAGAGTGCCTTTTGCTTTTGGCTTAGCATTCCGGACCGTGGTGTGGGGGTGGCTCATATTGGCAGGAAGGGAAGCAGGTGGTAACAGCAAGAAGCTGATAGAAACCAAAAAACGGAGAGTGGAAAGTGAACTGGGAACGAGGCCAGGCTGCAATGTCTCAAAGCTCACCCCAATGATGCCCTTCCTCTAGACAGGTCACACAGCCTCCCCAAACAACTTCACCCACTAGGAACTGAGTGTTCAAATACCTGAACCTGTGGGTGACTCTCATTCAAACCACCAAGGAGTGACTGTCAGTGACCTTAGAAAAGTCACAGATCTAGCCAGGTGAGTCCCTGTTTGGGAGCAAAGTGACATCTGCAAGATCTTGGAAATGAACTACTTGTTGGCTCTTGGTGAGCATCAGTTTTGTTCGTATGTGTTTGAGTCAGGGAGACTGCATGCATGTGCGTGCTGACTGACTGTGGAGGCTAAAGGTGAACCTCTATGTTGTTCCTAGGGAACCATGCAACTTGAGTATTTTCTGTCAGTTTGGCTTTTGAGTATTTCGCCTCACTTATTTTTTTTAAATGTTTACCTATTCTTTTTTTTTTGTTTTTGTTTTTGTTTTAGTTCATTTATATGAGTACACTGTAGCTGTTTTCAGACAGACCAGGAAAGGGCATCGGAGGATCCCATTACAGATGGTCATGAGCCACCATGTGGTTGCTGGGAATTGAACCCAGGACCTCTGGAAGAGCAGTCAATACTTTTAATTGATGAGCCATCTCTCTTGCCTGTTTCCCTTACTTAGAAATGTGTACCACAGGGCTGCTGGAACAGAGCACTGGACTCCCTGAAACTGGAGTTACAAATGGCTAACTACCACAAGGGTGCTGAGAGCTGAACCCGGTTCCTTAGAAAGAGCAGCAAGTGATCTAACCACTGAGCCATCTCTCCAGTCTAGACCTTGATGTTGAGAGAGGGTCTCTCACTGGTCTAGGAACTATCATTGATTAGGCTGGGCTGGATGGCCAGCAAACCCCAGGGAGCAGCCTATATCTTGTTTCCCAGGACTGGAATTACAAATGCCCACCACCATGCCAACTTTTTGTGTGGATTCTATACTATAGACTGAGGTCTCATGCTTGCACAGTAAGCACGAACAAGCCAATCACCATATCAATCTGAAAGAGCTTGAGAGAGGAGTAGTTGGAGATGACAACATAGAATGCTTTATGGTGCACTTGTATAACCTGTTGATAAAGTGTAGACAATAGCTGATTGTCAGGCATCACCACTCTGCTCGCTCTTTCTTCCTTCCTTCCTTCCTTCCTTCCTTCCTTCCTTCCTTCCTTCCTTCTTTCCTTCCTTCCTTTTTTCCTTCTTTCCTTTCTTTCTCTCTCTTCCTTCCTTCCTTCCTTCATTTTTTTTTTTGAGATAGGGTTTCTCTCAGTAATGGCCCTGGCTTTCCTGGAACTCAATTTGTAGACCAGTCTGGACTTGAACCCACAGAGATCCACCTGCCACTGGCTCCTAAGTGCTGGGATTAAATGCATATAATACTTTCCCAGAGTCATTCAACCTTTTAAAAATGAATCACTGGGAATGGAATATCCTTAGCACTAGCCCTCACATTATCCAAGGTTGACAGTCTATTAATATTGGACAAATCTCCAATCTACTTTTTAGCTCAGGCAGTGTTCTGGGTGATTTGAACACATTGCTTTTGTATTTTGACGTGATCGTTGGTTTCCCGTATCCTGACAGTTTCTAAGATTCTTGAGGTCTAGACTTTGTCACATGGTGTCCAAAAGTCCATTTTGTGTTCTACTGGGGTGCTAGGTGAGCCGCTGAATAGCACTTTCTAGTTGCTCTTTTCCCAGGCTGTAGGACCCACGTGTCCTAGACACCAGGCTGTAGAAACAGTAAGTTTTTACAAGGAGTTTGGGTTAACATTTCTTTGTTGTCCAGTAATTCTTGAAATTACTACGTGGAGTTATTTGGAAGTTACATTGGTGGGCTGTGATCTGACTGCTTTTTAGTTGATATTTCTTTAGTTGAGGATTCCCTGCTTAGTGGGCTTCCCTTTGGGAAAACTGTGAGCTCCAGGATAAAAGGGGGAGTTGCTGTGTTTAAAGCAGAGGGCAAAGACAAGGGGACCCCTTCAACAGCACATCTCCTCATCTTCCCTGCTCTGTTTTCCTGAACACCTCCAAACCAAGAGGCAGTAAATCACCTCGATAAGCCATGAATTTCTGAGGACTGGGGATTGGACCCCTTTCACCTACATAAATGCCAGTGCATAATCACCCAGCTCTAACTCCCATGCTTGGAAGGCAGACTCGTGGGGTCCCTAGATAGCTAGGCTAGTTATAGACAAGCTCTAGGTTCAGTCAAGACCCCTGCCTCAGTGAATGAAGTATAGACCAATAAAAGAAGATTCTAGATGTCTGTCAGACTTTACCTTCCATGCATATGCACATGAATGCCTGCAGCTGAGCTCCCCAAGTCCCTAACCCCATCCTGTGTTCCTTGTCTTCACGCCATAGGCTGGCTCTTTTTTTGGGTCTACTTATGCACAGTGGCAGGTGGCAAAGTAGGCACTTGGGAAATCCCGTCCTACCCTCCATCACCATCAGCGATCTCTAGGAAGACACTAAGGGGATGAGGCCTGCAGGTTATGCAGAGGGGCTGTCACGCGGCTGCAGCTGATCACCTGCAGCTTTTCTGTTTGGGAAGAGCTGAAAATTGATTAGCAAGGCTAAATGTCAAGGTACATTTTATTGGAGTCATGTGTGCATATTTGGAATTTGTTGTGATATATTTGAATCTAATGTGTATTAATATGTGGGCAAAGGTTAATTTTGACTATTTCTGTGTTGAGACGCTCCACTTGTCTTTCCTTCACAACTTTGTGAGATGTGTGTTTCTCACTTTGGTGGCCTGCCTTTGACTTTGCGCATCACTAATTATGCACACAATTTGAGAACGACACTGACATGAATACGAAATATTAATAAACCAACAAGACAAGCAGTTTCAAAAATCACATTATGTGTACTTACTGCTTAACTGACCTTTTCTGCAGTTACTTACATCTTTTAAGAATCCATTTAATTTCAAAGCCAGAATATTAGCCTATTTATATGTAAATTGTCTTTAATTCACGCATTGATTTAGAAGACTAATCCAAAAGATCTTTCACTGCAAGTGACCTTTTTGCCTTTATTCTGGTGGGAAAACTCTGAAGTGGTTTCTCAGTGACCCCCTGTCTACCTGTGGTACAACACACGTCAGCTTGAGTCTCCATAAATCATTCACAATTGTACACTTCTCAGTCAATGCTGAATTTATTAATAGGGTAATTGTTCTGTGTACTCTCCTAGTGTGCATAGGGCTATTCGCAGGCAGGATTTTTGTTCCTCATAGTATCACTCTAACTTCATCTTTACTCAGTAAATCTTACTGGAAACTTCCCTAAGAAATACGATGTGTTATCTGAGCAGAAATTGTGGTTCTTGGTGACTTTCTCTGAAGAACTTTGATGTCAGAGAAGTCTTAGCTTGTATCATTCTCTTCTGTATCTACCATGGAACGCAGAGGATTTCAAGACGACAAATGGGCAGATTACTCTCCAGGGTCTGGTGTACAGACTTAGCTCTCTGCTCTCTTTCTTTTGTTACTCTTAGGGAGCCACTGTAACTAGTGATTCATACATTCTCTTTCATCCGGGAATACTGGGATTGTCTGTCTAGTTCTTGTCATCATGGGGATAACACAAAGAATTGAGAGTGACTTATATGGAACATTTGAAGCAATTTAAGGTTACCATGTATGTACATACTCATGTGTGTGTGCACAAACACACACACACACGCACACATGCACACACACTACACTATACTACATTTGTGCTTCCATTCCAACCTTCTTCTCCCTTGAAACAGAAATATCTGCCCGGCTTTGGCTTTACTTATTTGTTTAGAAACAGAGACTTACTCTGTAGCCCTCCTGGCCTGGAACTCTCACAGACCACAGAAATCGATGCATTTGCCTCTGCCTCCTAAGTACAGGGATGAGAGGGCATGGGCCACCATACCCAGGCTTCTGTTAGACTTGTGAACTGAGGCCATGGATGCTCAGAGACAAAATTAAATGTGTATTGTGAATTTGTATAAATTGCTCCTCAACATTAAATGTCACTCATATTTGCATTGAGTATATACTGAGAATATTCATTTAGTGCATAAGATGCCCCTCTTCTGCTCTGACCCTGGAGAACTAGGATTCTGTGATACACATATGTCCCTTTGTTTACCACCTATGTATTCTGAAAGAGATTTTCGTTCGTTCATTCGTGTTTTTAGTGCTAGGGATTGAACTCAGAGCCTCTATTTCTGTGGCTAACATTCCACCACCAAACTATATCCCCAGCTCACAAAATTATCAAATATATAACAAAAATGTAAGCAAGCCACTTCTCAGTTTTCCTGGTAATTATATATAGTCCATAAAGTTGTCACAGCCAGTGAATTAGTGAATACTAAGTCACAGCTTTCATAAGTGATACACACTCAGGTTCCCATGAGCCTTTGGCCAAACATTTTCGCTAACTGATCAATAAATAACTTTTCATATTCATTTTTTTTGTTTTACAACATCTTACTTAACCTGCGCTTGTTTCATTAATACCAATGGTATTGAACTGAAGGCTGAATGAAGCTGTCAGTCACAAGTTTCTTGCAGTGAGGGCACTAGCTGTCCCTTCAGTGGTACACATAGTGGCCATTTGAAATATCCCAGTCATCAGCAAGCACACAAAGATGAAAAGGTAGCACCTAGCAGAAAGCAAACGGATGCTTGTTCATAGGATGAGACTGACAAGAGTCTAGGGACCTGCCTGGGTTGTCCTTCTTTGGAACATATGTGTTTCATGGCAACGTCATCTCTAGGAATGTCAGCAAACCCCTGCAAAAGTATTAAGAGCATTGATTCTGGGGTTACAGATAGATTACAAATTAGTGAATTCCCAACTACAGAATCTATAAATAATGGAGATCAATCATGCATGTGTATATATTTATTTGTTTGTCTCTTCACAAAAGGCTTATGTGAGTTGATGCCAGAGCCTGATGGGGCTCCACCCAACATGGAACTTTCACATACAGATAGGGTTGATTGCCCAGAGTTTCCTAATGACAATGGAACCTTCTAATGAAGCCTGTGACAAAGTACTCTGGCTGAGCGTCCAGAAGAACTTCTCTGAGAAGTTGGTTGGGGAATATGGTCTTTGCCAAAACAAAACAAAACAAAACAAACAAAAAAAAAAGACAAAGACAAAACAGAAAACTATAAAGTAGTAACAATAAAAACTGGAAAGATTTATTAGACTCCATCACGTTTTGTGACAGTTTTCTCTTTTAGTCCATGTTCTTTAAATTTTAAATAAAAATATATTTTACATTTTAAGAAAGCATTTTTCTTTATACCCATGATAAGCTTTTACCTTCAAGGGTCACTCGCTACCACCAGGCCCAGATCCAGGGCTTTGAATTAGCTCTCCAAAAGCTACCTCATCTACAGGCTTCTAGAGCACATGAAAGGGCTGGTCCTGCAGATCCAAAGCTGCCGAAGCCCCATGACACAGACAATAACAGGACAGCTGAGAACAGGCCTGGTGAAGATGCAGTGTTGATGGTGTTGAAGAAGCTACAGGCCTTGAATCAGACTAATGACTCACTGCAGTGAACGTGTACAAGTAGAGAGGTGTGGACAGAAGGGTAAATACTGTGGGTCACATACTACAGCTTCCATGAAGAGATGTTTTCTATACTTAGTTTTGGTTCATTTACTTATTTACTTATTTATTTTATTCTGAGTGGCAGTTGTTAGGGCAGAGGGTGGATCTGAAGGGACAGGAAAATGAGGGAGACTAAGGTACATGATGTGAAACTCACAAAGAATCTATGAAAAGTTAAAAAAAATGGAAGAAAATCCAGCTGTCTGTCGTTTGGTTCAGAATTGAGGCTGGAGATGCTGACAAACCTGCTTCTATGTAGTGAGGGTGAGGAGTATCTCTGGTCCCCCTCATCTCCAGCCTGTCCTTTTCCCTTCTGTCTTGTCTGCCCCCTGATTCTTTCATTTTTCTTCCTGCCTTGTTTTCTACTGGCTTCTTCAATGATGATCATCAGGATCTCAGGGAGAAAAGATACTTTCTGCTTCTCCCCGGGGTTATAAAGGAGTTGGCAGCCTCCCTGGAAAATGGGAGGCTGAACAACCAGCTAACATTTTAAGCTGTGACACTCTAGATTTTTCTACTACTGGAAGATAAACCCAGAGAAGAAGGTGAAATAAACTAGTTTCAAATGAACTGGGTTAAATGTAATCACTTGATGTTTTCGTCTTTGAGAGATGGCTACATGGTCAACAGCACTTATTGATCTATCAGAGGACTGGAGTTGGGTTCCCAGCACCCATATCAGTCAGCTCTAGAGCATCGGACACTCACTTCTGTTCTCAAGGGTACTCACGTGTATGTGACATGCATATACATTAATATACACAAAAATACATATGAGTGCGTGTTTTAGAAAGGTGTTGTTGCTGTTGTTGTTACTTGGGCCAGTAGTTATTTATAGAAAGGGCTCTTGATGGAGTAAGAAATTCAGCTCATTCATTCACTCATTCATTCATTCATTCATTCACTCATTCATTGCTCATTCCACAGTTACATATTGATACCCTACATTGTGATAGTATGTGCAAGACTTGGGTGCTACAAAGGTCAATAGGTACATAAAGATTACTGGCCTTGGTCTTGGTAGTGATTTGGGACACTGCACCCCAATCTCAGTGACAATAGCAAGAACAATGTTATGTTGCAAACTTTAAAAAAGGAAATAATTAACAAGATAAGAAGGTAGCTTCCACAACTAAGCCCCAAAGTATAGATAATCTGATGAGAAATGGACACAGAACAGACATGTCTAACCCAGGAGGTATCAACATCAGTCTCGGAGAAACTCACAATCTAGTTCATACCACACACTGTTGGGGTGGCTTGTCATCACAAGTAGAAAGGAAAGCTGGGAAGGATGTAGAGGGAAGAGGCTCCTTGAGTACAAAGTCTGTGAAGCCAGGGGACATAGAGCTGGTCAAAGAAACGTGTTTACTTCTTGCTGGTTGGTCTACTGTGGTAAAATATCTGGCTGAAGCATCACGAGAGAGGATAGACTGGTTTGGGCTGTTGGCTTCAGTGATGCCCATCTGTGGTGGCAGAGAAGACCTTTCCACCTGCTCTCTGACCTGTTCTATTCAGGAGGCAGAGAGCAGCTCCAGAAGAACACTAAGGCCCCAGGGACCATCCTAAGAACCCAGTTCTGCCAAACAGCCCCACCTCCCAAAAGTTTAACATCTTCCCCAAATCGGGTCACCAAGTGGCACCAGATGTTCAAATATAGGAGCCTTCTTTGGAAATACCAATTTCCTTAAAAAATAAAAATAAAACCCAGAACTGCTATGTTGTGGTTTGCCCTGGAGTTATCTGTATTTTGATGCTTATTCCACTGCCCCAAGGATGGCTGCCTACTCATGTACTCAGGACTCAGGTGACTTCACCAGAACCTTCTCCCCATTTCACTTGTAAAATACAGGTGAGAGCAGGTACAGGATAGAAGGAGGCCTGTCATTGGATGAGAAGGAAGGATGGGCGGGAGAAAAGTTTGAAGGAAGAGGAGACTGGAACGGAGAGAGGAGAGACAGGAGGGACAGAGAGGGTAGTCACAGTGGAGAGAAAGTGGAAGCTGACGTTAAGATTCCACTTTATGTATTTACAGGTTGTTATGAATGTTCTTAAGGGATGGATGTGTACTGGGCTTTGTATGTTTAGGTGGGCAATTTTATCTTATCAATTGCATCAGAGGTTATTGTTTTGTGTGTTCTTTTATGAGATGGTTTGAGTGTAGGCAAGTGTGCGGCGGCTGGAGACACTGGGCCACTGCGGAATTGGGATGTGTATTTCTGGTATGGAAACCTGCCTTAGGAACTAGATAGGTAGAGAGATTGCTGACGGCTCAGAGAGAGGCCTTCGGCAGTGTGATATGAGATGGAGCAGAGCAGGTGAGAGGCTTTGCTGACTGAGAGTTAAGATGTCCACCAGATATCTTGGGGCACTGAGGTGCCAGACTTAGAGCAGGTAAAAGATACCCTTTTATTTTTTATATTTTTACAGCAACACTGTTATATTATCCATCAGTCTTATTTCTGGGTATACACATGTCTTACTTAGGGCGTCTATTGCTGTGAAAAGACATCATGACCACAGTAACTCTTATGAAGGAAAGCATTTAACTGGGGCTCCCTTACAGTTTCAGAGCTTCAGTCCATTATGGCCATGGTGGGGCATGGTGGCATGCAGGCAGGCGCAGTGCTGGAGAAAGATCTGGTGGTTCTACATCTTGATCCACAGGTAGCAGAAAGAGACCGTGTGCCCCATTGTGCATAGCTTGAGCACAGGAGACCTCAAAGCCCACCTCCACAGCGACATGCTTCCTCCAGCAAGGCCACACCCACTCCAACAAAGCCATGCCTCTTCATTGTGTCACTCCCTATGGGACTATAGAGGCCAATCACATTCAAACTACCACAACACGGGAATTAAGTCAGTGTCACTCATAGTCTTTGTGGCGTTATTCTTAATATCCGGGGTATGACAACAATTTGTGTATCCATTGTCAGATAAAAGAAGTTTATCAGCAACAAGGTGGGCAACCCTAGAGGACATTGAGTAAGCCGGTCATAGAAAGAGAAATGTAGGCTCTAAAAAGTAACGGTCAGGTACATCTAGCAGACTGTGATGTGAAAGGGGGAAGTTGGGGAATATGGGTCAAAGAGTGCAGAGCTTTGGTCGAGTAAAATGATGAGTCCAGAAAGTGGCTTTCGGCATCACTAAGAGTCCTATATGCTGGAAGCTTGGTTAAAGAATAGATGTTATGGGAAGGAAATTGGCACAGGTAGTAAATGAATTGCTACACAAGCCTAAGGACCTAAGTTCAATCCTTGGCACCTGGGTAAGAAGTGGTGGTGGGCGCTTGTACTCTCACCAAGTAGACAGAGATGGGGGTGGGGGTGGGTCTCTGTGGCTTGCTAGCATGGTTAAATGGGTAAGATTCTCAGACTTGTCTCAGAGAACAAGGTGGGTAGCTCCTCAGGAGAGAACTGAGGTTGACTCTCAGGCCACCACATACATAAACACAGGTGTACCCACACACGTGAACATGCACAAACACAGATAGTTGGAAGATTTTTTTCCCCCAAAAGAATAGACACTGGGTAATCTTACCACATACACACAAAGGGTGACTTTGTGAGATGACACATAGACCAATTTGCTTGTCTGTGTTAATCATTTCTCTGTGTGAGTGTGTCAAAGCACACTTTCATTGTTAAAAAGGCACCTCTTCATGCCTGTCATGGCTCAGTTCTGTCTGAAGCACAGGGTTGAAGATGGTAGTTGTAGTATAAACACTAGTCACTCATTTTGGACCCAACCATCCAACAGTGCTGTGTTCTTGCCACAAGTTCCCCTTAATGTGGGTTTTCTGAGTCTCAGGGAGGTGAAGTGATCCCTTCAGAGACAGTCACTTGTAAGTAACAGCTAGAATTCCAGCCATCTGCAGTCCTGTGTAATCCTGCACTTGTTTCTGCGATGTCTTTAGTTAACATAACACCATTAGACATATTTAATTAAAGTGGTCACATGTAAGGAGAGTTTTACTCCAATACATTTCTCATATTTGTCTTATTTCTTGGTCACATACCAGAAAACAACTCCTTATTTTCAACCCTGTCTACCTTGTCTTAGAAAGGAGAATATTTAGGCATGGAATGGTGGAGGGATATGCTCAGTTTCGAGTTCTTAGGAACGAAGGTGCTGAGGGCTCAAACCCTGGGCTGTCTTTGCTTTTTGCTGCCATGTTCTCATTTTCTAAACGCTACTAACGTGACTGCCTTTTTATTCTTATCTCAGCGCTAGGTCATGCTGAATAGAGAAAAATTAGGAAACACAAATGAACAACAAGTTAGACATTCTGAATTTATCTGTCTCACATGCTCTCAGTAATCAGGAAACATGTTTTGTGTGGGTATGTCTGTGTGGGTATGCATGTGTGGGTGTGCATGTGTGGGTATGCATGTGTGGGTATGTCTGTGTAGTTATGTAAGTATAACTGTGTAGTGCGGGTACGTGCAGGTGTGTTTCATGCTTGTCCTATGCATGATAATGTCTAGGATGAAACCATTTGCTGCTGGAGGAAAAAAAAATAACAAAACGACCACAATAGCACCAGCGGGTTGTTTATTTAGGTTCCTCTCTCCCATAGCACAGTCTTCTTACTAAGACTGTGTTCATTCTCAGTACCTACTCACCGCTTTACATTGGGCTGCGCAAAGATGGAGGCCCTGGAAGGGATTGGATAGAGAACCAGTTTTCTCATCATTCTCTAGTACTGTCTCCCCTGCACGGTAATTGCCCAGCCACTGTGCTTTTCTCTGGGATAGAGTTGAAAGCACACAGAGGTCAGTTTTCAGACACAGCAAGAACCAAGTGGAAGCAGGGAATAACCCTTGCATTGTGCCAGCTTGTACCGGAACCCTGACTATGGCAAGATAAATCAAGGAGGCTCTTCTCTCAGTGGGGCTTAACGCTATGCCGACTGCCTGCAGCACTGGAAATAGGCTCCTGGTTTTCTGCGGTTCCTGGGTTCCACCAGAAGACAGGCTACTCTGACCTCCATTTTCACAGAAGAGCTCAGCACCCATAAGTGAGGATAGTCTATCATCATTTCTCGGCTGTCTTAAAGTCTCATACCTGCCGGTTTGGCTTATATCTTTTAAAGGTTTTATTTATGTAATGTATGTGTCTTCCTACATGTATGTATATGGACCTTGTGGCCAAGGAGGTCAGAAGAAGGCATGGAAAGGGGAATTATAGAGAGTGTGGTGGGAACCCACCCTGGGTTCTCTGCAGGAGCAGCATGCTATTTGTGGAAGGCTCACCCAAAGCCAGAGCTTTGGAAATATTAGTCATTATGCAAAGTTCTTGAGAACCCACATGCTGACTTGATATATAATTGTTTTAAATTTTCAGTGATTTTTTTTCTGGGTATGTAATTTCTTCCTGCCTTTGTTTTCTTGGGGTTATGTATTGTTTGGCATATGGTAAGATCTCTGGTGAAGGAGAACAAGGGCCTGTCTAGGGCCCCAGATGTGATGATTTTGAAGTTTTAAACTGATGAGAATGAGCTCCCGTGTGCATTTTCAGCATCTTGACTTTCTCTTTCCTGGGATTGAGAGTAGATTTGAAGCCACCGTTAGTCCCCAGAGCCTGAAGTGGTGTCCCTGACTTTCCAGTATTGTCCACTGTGCTTTCCCTGAGTTCTGTTCCTTTTAGAGAAGATGCTTTCCAGCCTACAGCCTGTGTTCAGCCCAAATGGCGATCTGACTTAAAGATGCTTTTGAAAGAAAAACAACAACATGGAAAGGTTTGAATTGATAGAACGTTATGTGGGCACGGTCTTCACTGATCCAGTTTGGAAAGCATGGTGTGATTCCAATGAAAATATGTATTTTGCACAGTTCTCTGAGTCCCCTTAAGGGCGGAATCAAGTTAGGTGGGTGAGATTTTACTGTGGGGACTTCGATGTATTATGATGTCACTGTGAAGGTAACTTTACCATTTTCACATCTCCCTTGCGCCCTTTCATCAAACATGGAAACTAAATACAGACTGAAAAGTTTACAGTTTGTTATAATGACTTAGCCCTGTCCCGTGGTAATGTTTAATTCCGTAGTAAGAAGAGGTTTTAGAACCTTCTGAGAAAATATCAATCAAGAAGGTTACTGAAGGCAACATGACGGGCACCTTTGTGGCAGGAGACAGCATGAAGCCTGCAGTTAGATTGGCATTGTTGATATTAATTAAACTTGTAACAAGACCCAACTGCTCCTTCGTAGCTTTAGCCCGGACTACTCTAATCTAGTTCCCAAGTGAATAGACCAGAGAGCCAAAGGGTGAATAGTTTAACAAAAGGGAATCAGATGATTATCTTGTAAACTGGAGGGGTGATGGTATCAGGGCTTAATTGGATAGCTCGATAAGACGGTCAGGCTCAACTCAAGCCTCAAAGCACTTGCCTGCTTGTTTACAAGATGCTGGATTGGTTTGATTCATGATAAGAAGAAAAAGTGCCAAATGGTACTGGGATCTAAGAGATAAAGCCCAGGGAGAGCAGAGATGGTCCGGTGGCTCACAATGGTTGCCGGGGAGAAAACACCAGGGAGAAAGACTTAATACAGCGGTGATAGAGACTAATGGAATGAACAAGGCGTGCCTCGTTAGCAATCAAGAAAATTGCATTGACAGGTATTAAACACTCATATGACTGGGAGGGAAATGGCTTGGGAAATACTGGGACGTAATTGGACACAGAGCTAGAGAGGGCACTAATAAATAGATATTCTTGGCTTTGACCTTGGGTTAATTACTGGGTTTTGATTTATCTTTGATTTTGACCATCTCAATGCAGATTAAAACTGTTCCCTTCTGTCCTCTGATGTGGTGAATAAAGCTTAAGCCCTTTATCCTGAATTTTCTCAACAAACTTCGTATCTAACTTACTTTTCTTTCTTCGTTCATGCATATGTGTATATGCAAGTGTGTATATGTACCTGGATGTTTTTTGTGTATGCAGGTCGACATGCGTGTGGATGAGTGTGGAGCTTGTACCACAGGCTTCTGTGTGGTGTCATCCTCAGGAACACTATCTCCCTCCTTTGAAACAGTGTGTGTTATTTGCCTGGAGCTCACCAGTTTACGGGAGCTTGGCCAGCCAGCAAAGCCCAGGAAGATTTCTGACTCTCACGTTCCTGTCCTTGGGATCCCAAGCCTGTAGAACCACACCTGACAGCTATATTTGGGTTTGGAGATCAAATTCATATCTACTTCAGGCTTTCAAGGAAGTGCCTTACCAACTTAGCCACCCTTGTTGGTCTCCATTGTGAATGTTAAAGATGAGAGAAACACAGTGCCATTATGTTGTCTGCTGGGCGTTTCTACCTCAGTGGTGATCTACGTAGTTCTTGGTATTGTATTATTAACCAAGGGCCTGTGTACACTCCGAATACCACCGAAACATTAGTTTCCAGGCCCACAGATGGGATAGTTGTTTAACATGGGTTGGAACAGAAATCTTTGTAAATCGTAGAATGCCACTTGTGTGGTTTCCTTTCACAACACTGGTAAGCATGTGCCATGGAGTCAATGGGTAATCGGCTGTTGGCTGCATTGGGTAGATCAGAGAGTCCTGCAGGAGGAATCCAAGACCCAGCTACAGATTTAATTTTGTAATACTTTGGTTTAATGCAAACTCAGAAAGGGAAGGTGATTTCAAGTAAAAAGAGGACATTCCAATCTGGGGAAAAGGAACAATTAGAAAAGGGTCCTGAGCATAGGTAACCTGGCAGTCAAAGCTAGTGTGAACCAACATCTGCTTTGGGTAGATGAGGGGTGACATAGGCCTCTGGGAATCTGCACACTGGATCTGAATCTTTTGTTAATTACTAAGTCAAGAAATATGCTGATGTCCTTCTATAAGATGACTATTGAAGCAGTTTCCTCTAGCTGTCCCGTGTGTGTGTGTGTGTGTGTGTGTGTGTGTACATACATGTGAGCACACACACCTGCACGTACATGCACAGTCCAGAGGACTGGTATCCTTCTCTGTCACATGGCCTCATCCGTTTTGTTACAGATCTCTTGCTGAATCTAGAGCTCACTCCTTTTTCAAGCAATAGACTTTCCAGAAACTGGTAACTCTCCCGTCGTCTCCCTCACACTTCTGAGGTTTCAAGCATGTATGGTAGTTCCTGACCCTTCTATGGGTGATAGAGTTTCCAAGTCAGGCTCCCATGCTCTACCCACTCAGCCACCGAGTGTCCTCAGCCCTCTCCTAGCACTTCCCTTGCAGTATTCTTGAGTGGCCTAGCTTACTTTATGTTGCTGGCTGGGGAAGACATTGCGATGTTCTTCTGAGGAGACATGCCCTGGATACTCTTGCTTGCATTTTGTATCTATTAGTCAACTTTGGATGTGGAAATAGAAAGCTTTCTGTTCTCAGTCCAGTTTTGAAATGACGCTGGCAGGTTTCTCAGTATATTTGAGGAGTTTGCTAAAGAGACCACAGGGCTATGCTGCAGGAAACAGGGGTTGGGCAGTGGGGAGTAGAGTAAAAATGATTGCTGGAGAGTGGGAGAGAGGCATACACTGCAGACAAAGCCCTGGTGTCCTGGGACATGTTTCTGTCTGGAAAGCTAGATGAAGAGGGAGGCTTTTGACTCACCCAAAGACGCTGCCATGTTCTCCGACAGCGAAGTGTATTTCATCCAATTAATAGGCCAGCCTTAGGCTAAGGAAGAAGATTGAGTTGGAAAGAATGCTGGTGGGATTCAGGAGCAAGAGTGCGTTTCATCCTTTTTTTGTGGCTTGGAGGGAAAGGAGCTCATTTGGAGAATCTACAGAAAAATTATTGCTGGATTAGAGTTTTCCGGAGAGAATGGTTAGATTGTGAATGCTTTACCTGGATATTGGACAGGGGAGCAGGAAGATGTGGCCAGGGGTATTAGTCTCAAACAATAAAATGGGTTCTGGCTTGTCAAAAGAGCAAAGAAGTTTATTAAAGGCTATGAGGCATTTCAAGGAATCCTGGGTAGTCCCTGAGAAATAGGCCTGAGGCTATGCTTCTGGGAACAATGCCCAAAACCACAATGCTAACTGGCCTGGTGAGAAAACAGCATCACCTCTGTGGGGGCCATTAGGCTGAATAAAACATCCCAGCTCCATAGCAGGCAGGGCAAAAGCAGAAAGAAATCCACACCGAACAGAAGCCGCTTCCTTCCTTCCTTCCTTCCTTCCTTCCTTCCTTCCTTCCTTCCTTCCTTCCTCCTTCCTCCCTTCCTTTTTCCTTCCCTCTCTCCTCCCTCCCTCCCCTCCCCTTACCCCAGCCTTGCTGTGATTCTCATCTACATCTCTGTGCTACCTCCTTCTTTTCATTCTGCCAGACAATTTAGTCACCCCCTCCTCATGGAGCGTGTGCACGTGCCAGCAGCACTTATTAATCATCCGCTTCTCCAGTGACTGACATCTTGTATGCCTCCCCCTCTTCCTGTACACAAAACACTGCTTCTTGGCTAGATAAATAGGCCTGCGGCCACTACGCTTTCCATCACAGAGCCTACTTTAGATTTGGTTGACCGAGGGCACGGCCAGAGACCTCCATCCCTCAATGAACAACTCTAACACCGAAGGCCCTTTTACCTACTTCCCTTCCCTGTGACAGAATGACTGGGATTTATTTTGGTTCATCAATTGGGAGCTCTCGGATATCACAGGAACACTAATCACCGTTATCTGTGGGCCTCTAGCCTTCAGTCTCCTGTGGCAGCGTAAGGGGACAGAGATCTCATAGAGTAGCCTGTGGGGTCCTCTTATCCCCATTGAAAGTCTCTAAAGGCTTGAGTTCCTTCCACAAGCTGCCACATCATAAAGGTTCGCAGCCTCCCGGTGGCACTGTAGGTTTACCTGCCCACAATCCAATATCGTGTAGGTCTTGGTGGGAGCATGGAGGCCTTTGGTGGGCATTAAGTTCTAGATGAGAGCAGTATCCCATCTTATGTAATTGTTTCCATGATTAAATAAATATTGTGAATAAGACTATAGGCTGTCTCAATGAGACAAACCCCTCCGTATGTTGTTTCATTGTGCTGTCTTCAGTATTCCTTCTGCTTACATAAATTGTAAAGGAGACAAATCTCCATTGAGATAACATGCACATCCAGCTCATTTTGGATGAAATACTGTTTGTTTACTTGACATGAAAACACTTCTATTGTCTCTTTTAACATCTTTTTTTCCATTTTGGGTTTATTTGTTTTTATTTATTTGTATTCATTTATTATTATTATTATTATTATTATTATTATTATTATTATTATTATTAAAATAATTTCACACAATATATTCCAGTCATATTCTTTCTCTCCCCCTCTCTTCCCTTATCCCCTCCCCCAACTCATCTTCATGGTCTTCTGCTGTCTCTCTATCTTAAAATTAATTTACTTAAAATTAAAAACAAGAAAGACAGAAGATATCAAATCAAGCCCGAACAAATAGCAAGCAAACAAATCAGAGCTCCTTTTGTGTTTGTCAACTATTACTGGCCATGAGGCCTGCCCAAGATTGGCGTTGATTTACCCAGTGACACCCCATCAGAGAAAACTTATTTTCCTTACTTAAGCAGGTCTCAATTACAAAAAGCTTCTTGGTTAAGGATGGGACTTGGTGTCCACTTCTCTGTGCTGGGCTTTGTCGTTCTCTGGGCTGTGTGGGTGTGTAGCACACCTGTTCTGTGTGCTGACACAGTCTCTGAGTATATGTGTGTATTAGTCCCCTTTAATCATAAAAAGCCAAGCATTTATCTCTTTAAGGTAAAGGCAGAATAGTTATATATCAATACTTATAAACTCACTCCAAGGTATGTGTTTGCTAGGCAAGAGAGTTAGATAAGTTGGGAAATGCTAGAAGCATAGTGAAGACATGTATTTAATTGAGGAATCTAATGAACAAGGGAATTATCTGAAAGAATACTGAACATAGGACATTTCAAACAATATTCATGCTGTGGAAAATTTTACTGAAATCCCCTTGTGCTCCAGTTTGAGAACCTGCATCAAATTCAACTCTGTGAGAATTAATAAGCTCTCTTTCTACTGCTTGGCTCAGTACCATGTTGTCTTAGTTGGGTTCACTATTGCTGTGAGGAAACTCCATGGCCAAAACCAAGCGACAGGAAGGGTTTATTTGGCTTACACTTCCGTGTCATAGTTTGTCACTGAAGGACGTCCGGATAGGAAGGAAAACAGGACAGGAACCTGGATTCAGGAGCTGATGCAGAGGCCGTGGAGGGGTGCTCCTTACTGATGTTCCTCATGGCTTGCTCAGCCTGCTTCCTTAGAGAATCATTAAACCACCAGGCGAAGGGTAGCTCCGCCCATAATGAGTTGAGCCCTCACACCATAATCATTGATCCATAAAATGATTCACAGGGTTGCCCAAAGCCTGGTCTTATTGAGGCATTTTCTCGATTTGACTTCCTTCCTCTCAAATAACTGTAGCTTAGGTCAACTTGACCTAAAACCAGGCAGCACACTGTGAACACAATGACAGTGAGAGGTAAAAGATCCTTTTTCTAACCTACTCCATTCGCTTCATCAGATCGATGCTGTGGGAAGACCATGATTTCTAGCACCACCCTTGCCTTCGAACCCCTGTCTACCATAGACAAGGCTTCTGTGCTCAATGCCAGTGTCTACCTTTCTTTAAGACAATAAAAATGTAAGGGGGGGGGACATTTCTGCTAATGCACCACATTATTAAATTATTCTTTGAATGTCCGTGATTTTTAACATTTTCCTAGTCGTTGTGCTTCTTGGTTACATTTCCACGCCCCTTCAAAACCAAAGAAAGCAGGAAGGGCAGCAAAGAATCAAGAAGCTGGGCTGAAGTGTATAATACAGAGTTCAAAACTGAAGCAAATGAGAGAGACGGGCCTCCTGGATTTGGCATTAGAGGGCTTGGGCCAGGGCCGGAAGGGGTGTCTTTGTGCACCAGCTGTCAGCCATGTCAAGAATGTTCAAGAAGGCAGCTGTGGGATGAGGGTCATTTCGTGATGTTTTATTTACACTGAGAACAAAGTCCTTCCTTTCAAGTTTTCTAGTATTTTTGTGCCTCTAAGTTAGAATGCAGAAAACATTCTGAATCCTGGCTTGTTTGCACTCTGTGACAGGGCAAATTTCTATCAAAAAGCGTATTTGTTTAAAATTCTTTCTTTGCTTTCTCTTGAAACTTTGTGAGCGATCTCTCACTTCCCAGCTAGAACAGACATACCCAGTTGTTTTAGATGAAATCTGCCTTTCTGTTTTAAATACTGACACTCTCTTTCATTTAGCAAGAAACTTTACCTACATATTGACTCTCTGTAATGCATGGCAAGCTCCTTAAGAAGGTGGCCATTCTCCCAGCATTCACACCTAATGTTCATGCTAATGTTGCTGAGGAAATTCACTTGGTGCTTCCTCCTGAGCTTCAGTACTAGTGGTCCTAGTGGTTAGTGCTGCCCTTGTCTGGAGGGAGGCCACCCGTTCCTCTTCTGACAGCATTCCTGGGACTGTCTGCTGACAGCGGGTCCTCTGCCTCTGGGATTCAGACCTTGCACCTCTTCCTCCCCTCATCCAACCACCTGAAGGAAGTTACCCTCCACTCTTCTGTCACCAGCGCCACCGTGGAAGGAAAGCGCCAGACCGACAGGCTCACTAAAGACAAATGTCTCCACTAAAATCCTGGCCTCACTGCTGAATTTGCAATGCAGTATCTTGCTTCTAGATGTTGTTTGCTTTTTTTCCCACAGGATTGAATTATTTCTATTTGAATATTCATGATCTTCATTATCTGTAACACCCTTCTCTTTGCTTCTTATCAACATCATATCGAGTTAGTTAAATATGCATTATTTTGATCCTCCTAAAGTGTGGTCCATATCCAGAAACCGAGAAAGAGTTGTATGAGGGCAGAGATGGACCTTTCGTGTCTGGTCTTTCTTCTAGGCCACTGTGTTTTGTATTGGTACTATTTAACAGCAATGGACAGAAAGAGCTTTGACCCTATGGCCCATTCACCGTTCCACCATTAATGTAGTCCACTATCATACCCACAGCTTCATTTCATCATGAAATTGATCCTCTAGATTCCATTTCTAAAAAATAACCTGGGAGCTTTTCTCCACCCTTTACTGGATTGTTTCGGCATGTGCAGTTACAGTGGACCGTGTATGCATGCCTGCCGGTTTGCAAGCATGTATTTGCATGCCCGTTTTCTTACCCAGCTAGGACAGTTTCCTGCTGAGGGACTGATAGCATACCTCATCAACTGCCGCCCCTCGGCAGTGCTGGGAATGATAAGCGGAAAGTGGGAAGGCACTGGGCAGGAAGTCAGGAGATAGGCTCTCTCAGCTCCCGGGTACATTAACTTGCTGTGTGACCTTGGACAACTTATTTAACCTCTGCAGAGTTCAGTTCCTGTACCTGTGAAATGGAGTTACTAGTACCTGCCCTTCTTAATTCAAAGAGCTACACAGAGAGGAAAGCTGACCATGGTTTTCAAACCGCAGTTTCAAACGGATGAGTGTTATTTCGGGGTGCCTACCAGAGGGATATCTCCATCTGAAATAAAGGGCAGTGTTAGCAGGAGTAGCTAACATGGAACAGGCTTCCACTTCAAATTTTGTTCTGGACAAGGGAATCTGAATTCTGAGCTAGTTTCTACACTGAGCAGGGTAGGTGGGCTGTTTTACCCACACAGATCTTGCTAATCATCCACCCCCTTCTCTGTTAGCATTAATGAAGAACCTACCTATCACCTGCTGTGCTAGTGGATAGACGCACAGGCTTTGGAATAATTCAGTTCCAACCTTTATTCCTGACTGCATTATCATGTTCCAGTTGTTTACATGCTCTAATCTGTAATTTTGTCATTATGAAATGCAGACTACTAAAGTTTGGACGTCAAATGTCCCCCCACAGGCCCCTGTGTTTGAACCTATGGTTCCAGTCAGGTGGCACTGTTTTGGAAGGTTTCAGATTATTTAGAAAATTGGGCCCTAGTGGGTGGGGATCCCATTTGGCCTGGCCTTAATGCTGTTTGGGGGGTCTGCTTCTTGAACCCCTGCCTCAAGTTTCTTGTATTACAGACCGACCGATTCCAGTGTCCCTGTCTTTCTGATCACAATGGACTGTTTCCTCTGAATTCTATGCCAGAAGAAATATTTCATTTCTTTAAAGTTGTTTATGTTTAGTATTTTGTCACAACAATACATAACTAATATAGGCATCAGAGTAGCACCTACACCCACGAGTCAGCTGGACCACACAGCTCAGCATGGAGGATACATATATAATCCCACTGGTGTGGGGTATCCAGGAGAGAGGACTACTGGGACATGAGTTCAAGCTAATAGAAAAATTTTCACTAGCTGGCTAGCAACTACACTGGGTACTTGGGACACAAGTGCAGTCCTGGACATTTCTCAAAAATGGTGAGCTTTTAAACCCAAAGCCCACTACATCCTGGATTGACACTCCTCAGTCACCAAGAATAGTGAGCAACAAGCAGAACTACAGAAGCCAAAAAAGGAAAATCATATATTTAGAGACTTTCCCATAACTACTATGAATTAGGTCGTTGTTCTCATTTTGTTGCTGCCTACGTTTTGGGTTGCAAGGTCTGAGTGGCACTCCCATCATGGGCCTGTATCATCAGCCCTGTGGGAGCTCAGGCAGAAGGACAGAGAGCTTAGGATTGTAGGTTGGGTTTAAACAGTGATATCCCGTTAAGGAAACAAAACTTGATTCAGGTCTGCCTGGTACGTCATACCTCAATAAACACAAGTTGCCAGCAAATAGCAGCAGCTCTAGGTCTAGGCGCTTGAGTGTTTTCTTAGGCTTTTCTGAATGCTTAGTAATGACTTTCAGTGGTCAGATTTAACAGAAGTCATTATCTTCAATGAATGTAACCATGATTGAAGAATAATTATTGCTTATTTTATGATGGCTTTGTGACTTCTCATAACAATTGAGTTACCTTATAGCTTCATGCATTTTTCTTTTGATAGACTATGGAGTTAGTATTACTCATAGAGCCATTTTACAGACCTGTAGGTTGATTCACAAAGGCATGGACAGTTATCCAGCTAATAGAGGAGAAGACCTTACACGGGAATAGAGTGAAGACCTTCAAGGATCATATTCAGCTGTACTGAACACAAGCCATAGAACACTGTCAAGGTCTCCAGAGAAACCCAACATCTAGGGAAGACAAAAGGGGATGGAGGAAGATGGCTTAAGAAATTAACTGTGTGACTGACGAGGCTTGCAAGGCCTAAATCTAGGGCAGGGCAGCAGAATGGAGACCTGGGAAAGCTAGGTCAGTCCTTTTATTTGGAGAAGCCAGTCTTTTAAGGTCTTCTAATGAGGAGAAGTAATTATCTTTATCTGGCCTTCACATTTAACAGTGGGTTTCATTTCAAAATCAAAATAAGAACTTTAACAGCATCACCCAGACAAGAATGTATCCTGATACCATAGCCTACGAATGTTCACGTAGAGTCAGCCATCACAGGTCACCCAGGCATGTTGATACATCATTAACCACCATATGTCCAAAGGAAGAGTTTATTGTTCTCAAGATATTTTAACAAATGTAAATCTCCCACAGGACCTGCACCTTCTGTCACTGCTGCTTTCTACCTTGTCCAGTCTTCTGTCCTAAGAGTTATGAGGTAAAAGTGCCATCCTCTGGCTTCCTAACATTGTCCAGAAGATTGGCAAAAGGCAAAATCTAATAACTCTTAATGTTGTTGAGTCTTTCCTTTTCCATAAAAGTTATTTTGAAAGCCTCATCTAGCAGTTTCTTTTGGGTCTCCTGGCTCAGGTATCTTTTTGATCAAGCACACATGCAAGGAAGTCTTGAAAGCTAAAGTGTGTTTTTCAAGGTCACTACAAAAGAAAGGGGGGAGGGGAGATTACCAGAAAGAATGAAGACTGATGCCCATTGTTCACCCTTTGTGTCACACCAAAATACTCACCAGGAATACGTGGAGGGAATATGCCCTCACAGGGACTTCCTTATGTAGTAATTGCCTTGGCCATGAGCTTCTAAAATTAATAAGAAACTACTTTAGATTGGTGTTGGAGATGTATGTAGGAACTTTTGTCTATCATATACCAAGTCCCAGTGTTGATCCCTGGGACTAAAATTAATTTATTAACTAACTAACTAACTAACTAACTAACTAACTAACTAACTAACAAGTAAGTAAATGACTAAAATTACCTTCAACTTGATGGAAACCAGTAGAAAGCTAAAGTGAAATTTAGCAGACAGCACCCTTTCTTCTCTCAGTCAAAAGAAAACTATTTCTTTCTTCATTCTGTGCTGATAGAAATAGAGAAAGAAAGATGAGGAAGTGGGACAGAGGGGAAGGGAAAGTGGGAGGGAGCGATGAAAGGAGGGAGGAAGGGGGTAAAGTACAGGCAAGGTATCTTAGTTTCTACTTTCTATTGCTGTGAGGAGACACCATGACCAAGGCAACTCTTATAAGAGAAGGCTTGTAGTTGGGGGCTTGCTTACACTTTCAGACATTATCATCTCTGGGAATCATACAGGCATGGCACTGCAGCAATAGTTGAAGTCTTTATATACAGATCTGCAGGCAGCAGGCAGAGACAGAAAGAGAGAGACTGGACTAGGAATGGGCTTTTGAAACCTCAAAGCCCACCTGCAGTGACACACCTCCTCCAAAAAGGCCACACCTCCTAATTCTCTCTAAAACGTTCATCAACTGGAGACCAAACCTACACACGTATGAGGCCATTTCATTCAAAGTACCAAACAAAGTGTGAGGAGTAAGGAGGGTAGCCATTTCTGAATGTTTAAATAGCTGATGCATGTCCATAAGGATTTTTCAAAACCTGTTGTGAACACAATTCCCTACCTGATCATGGTCACAGTTTAAGTGTTCCATAAAACCTTGAAAGGGGACAAGTAGGTGGAAGAGGAAGGAAGGAAGAGGAAGTGGGGAGGAGAGGAGGGGAAAGAGGAAGGGAAAAGAAGAAGGGAGGGCAGGAGAGGGGAAAGGAGGAGAGGGGAGAGAAGAGAAAAGAGGGCCACATTTGAATTCTGTAGTGTCTAGTAACTAGAGAAATAATAGCTGGAGAAATGGTTATCAGGGAGTCCTGGAAAGTCCATATTGATACTTGCTTGTTGTTTAACAACCAGTATTTGGAAGGTCTTTACAGTTCCATGTAAATATTTTAAGAGCTATTTAATGAAAGGTATTTATAAGTAGACTAAGAACTATGTTACCATTATATTATTATTGAATTGTAAGCAGAATGAAGAGTGTCCATTTTTTTAAGTTTTGCTCAGGAAGAAGCAAAGAAAGGAAATAACATTTTATCAGTGAGCTTCCTCAGACACATACACGTATACACATGTCCACCCAAATCTCTTGCATCAGGATGTGTCTCTGTGTTCCCCTGTATGCATTTCATATCCCTGCCGCAATATCACTGTGAAATGACTTTGTTGTATAATTTCAATGTAGCTCTTTTAGCATTTTTTGCAATTCTAATTCTCACTGGTTATTGCATTACAAAAGGATGGAAGGAGGATGAATTTGCATGTGGGATATTTTAAATTTTGATGTCAGGGGTCATTAGTCCACCCCCTCCACAGTTTTACCTGGGAGCTGGGTTGTTACATCCCAGAAAGAATCTACAAAAGAGCTTTTTAAAATGGGGTTTCAGATCTATTTTTTACCTTCTGTGAAAGCCTCAAATGCCAAATGAGAAAGAATCTAAAACCAAGATCATTTCCATATATTTGAATGTTGTTGTGTTGTTTCCCTTCTGTCTGGGGACAGCAGGGACAGTCACATTTCCTTGAGCTTGCTTTTCCTGCAGTCATAGGCACCACCTTCTCTGTACTCCAGTAGAAACAAATACCTTCTGTGGTAATTGGCAGTGAACACTGCCCCGGGTGACCTACTGGCTGCCCCTCCACCCTCCGTAAGTCACCATGCACTCCATACTGTCCTTTTCTGGATAGCCAAGGTTTCTATTTTTTTTTTTTTTTTTTTTTGGATTAAAGTTACAATCACTGGGGACATTACTATCCTTTTGGGTTTCCACCAAAGCCAATCTAGGTCTACAATGCTGTCCAGTAATCTCATCTTCCACGGTGATTCCCCACTCTCTCTTATCCTCCATGATACCCACTCTCCTCCACCCTCCTTGATGATCCCCATTCTCCTCCACTCTCCATGATGATCCCCACTCTCCTCCATTCTCCATGATGATCCCCACTCTTCTCCACCCTCCATGATGATTCCACTCTCCGTCATCATACATGGTGATTTGCCACTCTCTTCCCATTCAGACATTCAGCTGTGACTCTCTGGTTCTTACTGTGTCAATGATTTCATTTTAGATTTCCAGGAGAAAAACTAGGGAGGGGACCTCCTCTGCAGTCCACCTCTCCCCAGACTACTTGTGACTAGAACCTATGCTTTGTGTTCCCAAACTTTGTGTTTCCTGGCCCCATCCTATTTGCTCCCTAAAAGGTACTGTTCATGCACCTGCTGAGGTCTTTTCTATGATGCAATTGTATCAGCTTGCTAAAATGCTGGATTACTGGGAGAGAGGGTGAGAGAGAGAGAGAGAGAGAGAGAGAGAGAGAGAGAGAGGAGACGAGACACAGAGACACAAGGACACAGGGGCACAGGGACACAGGGACACAGAAACAAAGATGGGGTAGAATTTTTTTTAAGTACTTGGTGTACCTGTCTCAGTCCTGCAGCCACCTCCCAGGTAATCCCAGAAGAATGGTTGGTCCTCAGTAGTCACCGTGGGCTTTCTGCCCATGATTGTTCACCTGAGTCTGTGACCCTTTCTTACCAAATCTGTTTTTCTCCATGCTCTGTTTTCACAGAACCTAGCAACAGTCCTGACAGCTGATCCCCTTCTTCCTCTGCAGTTTCTACCAGCTTTGAGAATCTCACCTCTCTGTTTCTTCCCACCATACTAACCTTTCCAGGCCTTCTTGCCAATGTACCGCTCCCATGTCTCAGGTTTCTAAATTCTAATCTGCTCATCTCTCTGTCCTCACTCCCCAAACATACGCATTCATCCTTTAGAGGTCAACACGGATGCTTCTCAAATCTTCCCTGCAGCATAGACCTCATCTCTTGCTGAGTCTGATTTGTATATCCCAGACCCTCTCAGCCCTCCCTGGGGTGTTAATGTCACAGCAAATGAAAAGCTACTGTTCTGGCCCAGACTATACTGCTATACTGTTCTCTCTCTCTCTCTCTCTCTCTCTCTCTCTCTCTCTCTCTCTCTCTTACCACTGTCTTTACCTCATTGTGGTGGTTAAATTTTCTGCTACTGTAACAAAATACCTGAGAGAATCAAGTTTGAAAAGGTGGTTGTTTTGGTTTGTAGTTTATATTGTTTACTCAAGACTCATTAATTCCATGGTGTGGGGCCTGTGACATCATGTCAAAAGAGAACACATTTTAGAACTGGGAAGTCATCTCAGCTAAGATGTGAAAAAGAAAGTAGAGGAAAAGGAACTTGGGTCCCAAACTCCTCTTTGAGGGCCGTCCAATGACTCAGCACCTCTTACTAGCTTCTATAACTTTAGGTCTCTGGACCCTCCAGATAAGATCATGGGCTGGGGACTAAGCACTAAACACATTGGGTCTTTAGGGGACATTTACAGTCCAAACTATAGCAAACGTATTGGCCACCTGAATGATCCTCTTAGAACTAAAACAATCCAGGTGACTACTCTGTTTAAACCTCCTAGGGTTTCTCATCTCAAAACAGAACATGGAGTTCTTCAGAAGCTGTTGGTCTCCTCCAAGCTTTCCCCTAACTGCAGAGATTACCCCATTGTGATCCCTCTCTCAGGGTTCAAGGCTGTGTTGAACACACAGAAAACAAGAGTTTACTGCCATCCCCAGTACGTGACTGTAGCCTCAGAAGTGAGAGGTACTTCTTAAATCCCGAGATATCTGTTTGTCATTCATTATTCAATCAACGAGCATTGAGTGCCCACTACCTCAGGGTTTCCTCCAGTAGCACAGGTCCTTTGTTATCATTCAGAAGTTTGAAAGATCCTGCTTTCTAACTTCTCCCAAGACCTTGTCTCCCTGGCTGTCATTTTGCCTTACTTCCACCCCCATTCCTGTGTTCCAACCCTACATCATGAACAAAGTGTTCTCTTTCATAAACCCTTCTATCTGTTTAGGTAAGTCTGTAAGGTGCTGTTGAGTTAGTCTTCCACTCTTCTAGACAGCAAGGTCCGAGACATCTGTGTGGTAGGCTCCGTTCTAGGGCAAATTCCTAAAATACATCTTACAAGTAGTGGGCACTCGATGCTCATTGTTTGAATAAATGAGTGACTGACAAACATGTCTCGGCATTTAAGCAGTGGCTGGTACCTCTTAGGCTACAGTCACGATACTGCATTTGGCAGTTTCCCGAATCTTCAGCACAGCGTTTGGCTTTTTACAGCCTTGATCAATTTATACTGTTGTCTCTTTCCCCAAATGATACAGGAGTGTGAACTCTTTTGGGTTTATGACCCTCAAGTCATGAGCAGGAAGTCTCCAAGGAAGAGAATATTAGTTAAGGATCAGAGTCCGTGAACTCTTCAATATTAAACTTTTCTTCTCTCTTTCCGTACCACAGGAAACAGATGGTGTACACAAATTGAGTAATTTAACTTGAGTTTAATAAAGGTACTGTTTTCAAACCACCAGGCACAGCATAGTACCTGGAGGTTGGTTGCAACCTTTTATGAGATTATCCAAGACCATGGAAATAGAGAAGAAAGGATCCTAGAATCCTGAGGGAAAGCTGTGAGATGGCCTCCTGGGGAGAACATGTGATGGGACCACCTGCCAGGATTAGCAACCTTGTTATGAGAACTTCAATAATTGGGTGTTAAGTACACAAGCCTCCTGTTAGGGGACGAAATGAGTGTCCTTCCTCCAGACTTCTGATTTAGATCTCTTATAGTGTGAACAGGACTATAGGCAAGGAGCTCTGGGTTGAAGAAGTGCCAGCTAGCCTCTCATTGGGGCCAGAGGGCAAGTGCCAGGTGTGTCACACAATAGCCAAACACCTTCTCTCACACTGCCATAGGTGTCCCCTGCTTCCAACACTCATCTTCTTCTTGTCCTCTGTGTACGCAGTGGCCAAAACCATTGGCCAGATTGGGTGGCTCCCTGCTCCAGAATCAACTCCTTCTGCAGCTGTCTGCTACACTTGGAATAATATCCAGACCTGTGCTGTGGTTTCCATCCTCCGGGTCTGGTCAGCTTGTGTGTGTCTGCTGCTGAGTGGATCATTCTTACCCATCCTTGGTTTGCAATACCCATTCCAAGTGTCTGTCACTTCCCAGAAGGGCCATGGCTCAACAAATCGCACTGACCTTCCTTGACTCCTCCTTCTGTGCAGAATATGGGCTCCTGATCTCTTTTCCTTCCTTTTCCCCTCTCTAGTGCTAACTCCGATGAACTTCGTCTTCCCTATCTTCCTTGTCTAGAGGAAGTTTTCATTTATTGCATACTCTGTACCGGGCAACACTTCCTTAGCTTCCCTCTCCCTCCTTGGTTAATGTTTCATCCGGCTTTAAGCAAAGCAAACTCACTTTCTCCTAGACTCAGGGTTTCTCTGCCTGGTTCCTCCTCCTCAGCTCAGAGTCCAGAAGAATTTCTAGTTCAGGTGGAACCTCAATATCTGGTGACTTGACTTAATGTACCCTCCTTTTAAACAAAGGGGTTTTGTCCCTTATACAGTAACTTAAATAATTAAAATAAACTGTCAAAAAGATATCTTAAATACAGTTGGAAGTTTGTCCTTCTTGTATTTGGGAATCTCAAGCATATTCATGAGCGCTAAATATGTATTTGAATATATTACTTATAACAGGGGTGATTTTTCCGTGTCGTTAGTAGGTTGTTTTCTGTTGTTGACCCATCATGCATGCCTTGCACAAAAACTAAGCTGAGGACAGAGCCATCGCCCAGTTTGGCTTTATCGACTAGCTGTTACATGAAGCGGACTTTTGGGGTGACGTAATTGACAGTGACTTTGATGATGACTAGTCTTGAGTGCTCAGGCTAGAAAGACTTGGCCAAACTCCACTGAAGCACCAGCTAAGTCTGTGGACAAACGATTCTGCTTTTTAGACTTGGATTTTTCGCATCCGTAAAAACAAGAATAATGCCACACAGTCCCAGCAGCTAGTATCCACACAGGTGCCGAGTCTGTTCTTCTTAGAGTTCACTGCATTCCCTTCAAAGTGCTCGAAGCCTCCTCGCCATGCGCTTTAGCTGCTGCTCCTTGGTGCCCTTGCCCCAATCCACTGCACTCGGCTTTGTATCAGGGCCTGTGTCTGCTTCTTGGGAGTCTCGCTGCAAGGTACTGGTGTCCGAACTTCCCTTTATGAAGTTAAACTCAGTCAGTCTCCAGGAGAAGCAGTCTAGAGTTTGATGGCACCCATGGAAGAGGCCGGAGTGTTTTAGTCCACGAATTTTGTCTCTCTTGCGAGACAAGGTGACTTCTCGCTTTGTCTTTTGCTTTACTTTTGGTTCAGTCTAATTAATAACACTTTTGAGAACACATTCTGAAGCCAGGCTTGTCTCCTTTTACACAAATATTAGTATTATGGGGTTAACAGAGAAGAAATATTTAGGATCAGGTAACTTTTGCTAAGATTTGATGGGAAAAAATTAGAATATCTGGATGAGAGTAAGGAAATTCATTTGGTCTTATGCTATGCTATCCAGAAATATTTATTTTTTAAATTTTTAAAAATTTATTCTTTGATGATTTTATACACGTATATAGTACACTCTGGTCATACTCACCCCACCCTCTCTGTCCCTTCTGCTAAAGCACCACTCCTCTCAGCAGTGTCCCTCCCATGTTCGTGTCTCTTTACCCTGTTTTTCTTCTGCTCTGAGTAGTACTGCATTTTACAGGACATCTTCATGAGCTTGGGGTTGTCTTAGTTAGGGTTTTTATTGCTGCAATGAAACACGACCAAAAATCAGGGTGGGAAGGAAAGAGTTTATTTAGCCTACATGTATGTCCACATTGCATGTCTGCCTATAAGCCTGGCAGCTGGCTGCTGCCAGGACCTTGTTTGGACCCAATTCCTCTCTTACTGTTTCTGCTTCCTCTCCAGAGCCTATCAGATGGCAAGGTTTCACGGAGTCAGGTTCTCACCCTTAAGTCTGCTTTCCTTTTAAAGAAAGAAGCAAATCATCTGCCTCCTTAAGCAATTTAAATATTATTAAAAGAGAAACCTGGTGGAATTCAGCATCAAAGTTATTCTCCTGAATGAAATGACCTTCTCAGAGTACCTCTTCCACTGTATAAATCCTCCCCAGGTCTCAAGGCTCATCTCCTCCAAACTAGGAAAATCCTTCAATATCCTCTCTCTGGATTCCTCCATAGCTCTCAGACTCAAGTGCTTCCCAAGCACTAGATTATTGGGAGAATGCCAGCTAATTCCCGGCTGGTCAAGGTTGGATGTGGGGGATATGAAGACTAAAGGCCGAATGCTCTTCTGTTCCCTACTGAATTTATGATTGTTCATCCTCTATCATGCACTGGTAGGAGGAGAGGTATCTCCGGTCAGTAAGACCACTGCTTTCATAGGAAAACATACGGAAATTAACAGGTACTTTCAAAACAATGCGGAAGACCTAGGCAGGCAGCATATACCTGGACTCTCATCTTTTAGGGAAATAGAACAGGATGATGAGTTTATATCTGAGGTTGGCTATAAAACAAATTTGAAGTCAGTTTGGGCTATATGAGACCTTGTCTTTAACACACACACACACACACACACACACGCAAAATGTAAAAGTTTTTAAAGAAATCTAATATTTTCTAAGTAGACTGGGGGAGGGCTGTGAGCATGCCATGTCTAGTGTACTCATGTACCCATGAACTTGAAGTAACTGTGGTTGCTTGCATGGGGCCTGCATAAGGCTGTGTCCCTCAACATCTAGTCATTGTTGGGAAAGGGACTCATGGGGTCCTGCCCTCTACTGGTGTGTGTGTGAAGGATGGGGAGTTAATAGTTGTTAAGAGAGGAGGATGTAGTGATGTAGCCGCTGGTAACCCCTTCATGTTTCAGGAGACAGCTCTACACCTGTACTGATTGGTTTTATGTCAACTAGACACAAGTGTGACTAGAGGGGAAGGAGCTTCAGTTGGGGAAATGCCTCCATGAGATCTGGGTGTAAGATATTTTCTCAATCAGTGACCAATGAGGAAGGCTCAGTCCACTGTGGGTGGTGCCATTCCTGGGCTGGTACTCCTGGGTGCTATAAGAAAGTAGGCTGAGCAAACCAACAGGAGCAATCCAGTAAGCAGCATCTCTCAATAGCCTCCAAGTTCCTACCCTGCTTGAGGTCCTGTCTTGATTTCCTCTGAAACTGGTTACAGATGAGCATGTCTCTATGTGGAAGGTCTAAGCCTTTGAAACAACCACCACTGTAATGAAGACTCGGATCTGTCAAAGATTATAAGATGGATGAAAAGACTATCATTGTAAGAGCTGCTAAAAGTTAGTGAGAATTTCCCATCTTTACAGTAGTTCAGGTGGTACTTTACAATATCAAATGGGCACATAAAAAAGGGTAAGTGGTGGCAAGTTGTACCAGGAGATCTTCGAGCATAGCTCTTTTGTCTTTTGTCTCTGGTACTAGAGACTTGATGCCCTGCAGGATTCCTACCAGGCCTCTGCTTATCCCTGGGGTTTTCCTTTGTGAACCTTGCTCTTCAGATCATGAGGCCACATTTTCGTGAGTGGTGTAGCCGCTGGCACTGCACCCAAGCTGCTGTAAATAGTGCTTCCCCCATGCCTTTGTAAGCCACCAATGAAATTCCTTGGTTTGTGCACACAGGGAGAAAGTAATAACAACAAACAAGAAAAGACATGACTAAGGAAGGAGATGAATGGGAGTGGGAGATGGGAAAGGGGCTCATGGGGTCCTGCCCCCTACTGGTGTGTGTATGAAGGATGGGCAGTTAATAGTTGTTAAGAGAGGAGGATGTAGTGATGTTGCTAGATAAGGTGCCAGGGTCTAGATATGTTAAACACACTGTGCACATGTCGGAAAATGTCACTGTGAAATCCATCATTATGTGTAACCAACACAATAATAAAAGCATTAAAGGCTCATATTTCTCAAAGGGCACTTTTAGAGCCTAATTGTTTATGACTAGCAACTTCTTCCTGTTGAGGTTTTGTTTTGATGTATCATGTTAGCCTCTGAGCAACAGGCATGCAAAGGGCTAAGGAAGCCTGAAGGAGGGGTGAAGGTGGCTGTGCTCCTGGTACTGTTGGAGAATTGTAAATGGATAAGTTTTATTTTCCGACAAGACAGGATGCTCTGCATAGTTTGAAGTTCCTTTGATCTTTCGGAGGCCTACCGTAGGATTTATCTGTGTTAAAGTGGAAACAGATCTCCCTCTAAAGGAAAGACCCTTTATTGATCCCAACCTTTTCCTTGTGCTGGTAAAGGTGCCTTTTAAACTACCAGAAACCATGGTGTTTCTTTCTCGTATAATCTTTTATTTATCCTTCTTGAGGCCTTAACGTCCTTAAAATAAATTTCCAACGGAAATTGTCAAACATACCCACTCAGCAAAGACTATCCACCACCCTCAAAAAAAAAAAAAAAAAAAAAAAAAGCCTTAGTAGTGCTCTTTGGGGAGGTTCAAAGCATGAATGTCCCTAGCCCACATGTTTCCTGTGCCTTGCCTTCCATTGCCATCTCTAGCTCATGCGTTCTCTAGAAGTACTTTAGACTAGATTTCAGCTAGTGGTGCCCCGAGGAAACCTAAAGCACTGAGTTGGGACTATATTCGCTGGAAGAATCAAGAAATCAATTTCCTTCAAGGGAAATATAGCAAGTCGGCCTAAGCAGGATATTGCTTAAAGTAACTGAACTCCCAGAAGAAGCAGAGGAACCAACCATGTATTCCCTTATCCAGTGGCAGTGAGATCATGGAATTCCAGGTCCCTTCCTGAATTATCATCCCAAGGAGGCAGCCTGCCCTTCCCACTGGCAGCGACACTCTCCATTTTGATTGTTCTGAACTGGACTATTTCAGTCATCGCCAGAGGCCCCATGTTTTCAGCAGATTCCAACTCAGGGACTAAAAGAATTAATGGGTTGGATCTTAATCCATAACTCTCTAACTCCATGGTATTATTTTTTTAATAGTTCATAAAGTTCTTATTTTTCCTATTTGGACTAGATCTCCTTTGTGGTAAAGAAGAGCGTTTCCAGCTTCAGATCTGCCTCATAAAAAGGGCTTTAAAAAGGATGTTGGGTTGTGTGACTATCGGCAATTCATTTTCATAGGATATTCAAGAACTGTCCCTAGAGTCAGTGTCTGAATGTGTTCTAATATAAAGAACCCTGGGGTCAGCAGCACTAGTGCTGGTAAATGAGTTTGGCATCCTTAGAGACCTGGGATGCGGATGCAGATTGCCTAAGTCTGTTGAAGGCTTTAAGACTAGCTTCTGGTCACTAGAAGCCTGATTCAGATATTGGGGAGCTCAGATGTAAAATTTCAAAGTAGCACAGTAGGACTTATGGTATTGTTTCATATAATGTGCTGCTTTTAAGGGCTGGAGAGGTGGAGCAGTGGTCAAGTGTTCTTGCAGAAGACACACATGAGTTCTGTTTCCAGACTCATGTTTCACAATTCACAGTTACCTGTAACTACAGCTCCGTGAGATCCTTAATCTCTGGTCTCTGTGGGCATCTGGGCTCCCGTGCGACACACCCAGTATAAAATACTATTTTCTTTATAAATTAGAAAGAGATGCTACTTCCGTCTTAACCTCAAGTGGCCATTTGTCCTCTCTGACTTTCAATTTCTTATATGAAATTAGAAAAGAACAGTCTATTATTTTTCAGCTATAATAAAGCCAGTAATCACTAAGATAGGCACTTCACCCATGTAGCATTCACAGTAGTCACTCTGTTATCTGATATTGTTCTGTCTACTTGGTGGGGGTAGGAGGCACAATTCTTGCCCTTGGGTTTCAGGGATAGCTGGAAGCATGACGCCTAACACTGGAGAGCAGAGAGTGACAAAAGTTTATTAGTCACGTGCAGTCTAAGGAGGAGGACACTGCATTCTATGCAAGGCCTCATGGAAGCTGCATTTAGCAACAAAGTGAATGATGAAGGGATGTGGCAAGAAGGCTTTATAGTTTCCACCCAGCAGGGTGACACTTGTTACTGTGGCGGATATGGCTTACACACTGAGATAATACTATAGAGCAGAAACCCAAAGCCCAGCAGTCGGGGGAAATCACCAGCTGTGCCTGGTTCCTGATGATGAGGGCACTTGTGCCTGATCTGCCTGCGGTTCTGTTAATGCTCTCCAGATGCCAAAGTGGCGTGTCTTCACAACTTCTACTGAAAGGCAGATCCTCAAACGGCCTGCCCCTTCTCAGTCTACTTTGCCCTTGACTGAGTTCATCCTGTTGAGTTCTGAAAACTCTCTCTCAAGCTACAGGTCTACCCAGAATGACTGTATGGTATGGGTCAATGGCTCCCCCGCTATGCCTGATCCCAAGTGAGATAAATTAGGTGTTAGCTCACTTCTCTGGCTACTAAGTATATAACTTTGGGCAAGGTGTAGTCTCTAACCCTGTTCCACAACTGTGTGTGTGTGTGTGTGTGTGTGTGTGTGTGTGTGTGTGTGTGCATGTAGAGGCTACAAGGAGACTCTGGATGGCTTTCTACTAAAGCCTCACATAATAGACAACTTTATTCAGAGCATCAGACAATTTTAACCCTGAAGGTTAAGAAAGGCGAGCTGAGTGAATTAAAACCATATACAATCAACAAGGACAAGCCACACATGGCAAAAACATGTTTTTCCATAGACGCACATGAAGGACAGCCACTGAAGTAAACTCACTCCTACCCACTACACCTGAGTGGAGCAGAAATAACACATTCCAAGATCAATTCTGTTTTTTGAAGAAACTGAAGTGACAAGACTCTTGTCTTGTTTCCTTGGAGTTTTCTCACATGTGCTGAGTTCCCCTCACAGGACTGGGCTCTGATAGTATGCTATAGCACCCAGCTTTTCCCATGAGTGCTGGACATCTGCATTGAGCTCTTCACTTTTGCTCTTTATGCACTGAGACTTCTCCCCTGTCACTGTTGGTTTCTGTGAGGAACAAGGAGAACCTGCTTCATGGAAAAAAAAACAACCAAAGGTTCTAGGCATTTGAGGCACTTAAATCTTCGTTCTTTTGACTTTTTCACATTTGGGCTTCATCCGTTTGCTTTCAATTGTGGGTTTAAGCTTGTTGCATGCAAGCCACTCCTCTTTTCCTCCTTTTTGGCCTTTGAAGGTTAGATATATTTTCCATATTTTCAACCTGCACCTTTGGAACAACTCCCATGCTGCATTTCTTGACTAGATTATTGGAGCTAGTGGTACAATCCTACAGTCCAGCACTCTCTTACTGATTCTCTACGGTTCTTTACATTTCCAAAGCTTTTCTGCACAAAACCATCCTTTCTTGTAGGTGGGTCTTTGTTGGGGTTAATGGTTTAGAGACTCCTTCTGCCATGTGACGTAATACTTGTTCTAGTTTGATCTCCAGCGTCTTTAAAAGCCCAGATGCTGAAAGTCGGACTCCACAATGGAGCTGTTGGGAGGTGGTGGAATCTTTAAGAGTTGGACTCAGGTAGGGGTCTGCAGGACACTGAGGCAAGCCCTTGAAGAGACTGTTCCCTCTTCCATCCCTGTTTTTGTGGAGAGCCTCTTTCTCTACCATGTGATCCCACTATGATGGGCTGCCTAAGTGACCATTGACTACAACTTAACATTGATTTTAGTTTTCTTACTTTGTTAACAATGGGAAGCTGAGTAAAGCAAAAATATTATGTCACCTTCAGTTTTCTTCAGTTTTCTTCAGTTTTCTTCCCTCTCTGACTCAGAGTAGCCCAGCTGTCTAGGGTTAGTTGACAGGACTGTCTCATAGTCTAGTTTAAATCATTTTCCATTTTATTCCCCAAGTCAGTGCTGTAGAGAAAGACAGCGGATGCTAGGCTCCTGTCTGAGAATGGACAGGACATCTCAGAACCTTGGAGCTGGAGGGAAGTTTACTTTTTAAGCTGAAGATACTCAGGGTCCCACTTACAGAAGGATACCTCCATTAGCTTTTGGAAATGTAATGCCCTAAATGCCACTGTGGCTTCCACTATCACAAAGGATACCAATGACTAAACCGATAATGGCTACTTTGGAGTTGAGGGTGGGAAGCATGTTGGTGAAGAAGATGGAAAGACCATTTGTAACTGTGTGAGCAACAATCAGTGTATAAGAGGAACCTGGGGCCAAAAGTGACCAGAAACCTATGCTGAGCTACCCCCGGATGCCATGCAGCCACTGACATGGTGCAGAAGCAGTCTAGAGTGACTGAAGGTGACCTATGGTTCAAGATCTCATCCGCAAACTCATACTTCTGGGAAGAGAGTCAGGATGCTAAGAAGACATCTAACAGTAAAGTCATGTGTAGAGTTAGATATAACCAAACATGTCAGAGGAAGCCTATGCTATGCAAATAGGCTGGAGAGCCCTTTAAATAGCCTACACGTTCTGATCTACGTATAGCATTTTAATATTTTCTCTGTGCTAACTCATTTCTCCCTTTGAAGTAAATATTTTTCCTTAGTGGATTCTCTCCCTTTGCTTGCTACCATCAATATATCTCTGTGTAATTCCTCATTCTGAGATACAAGAACTGAGAACCCTGTGGAGGTGCCCACTGAACCTCAGGGCCTACTGATCCCTCTGCTACTTGATCTCTATTTTCGTAAGTCAGTAGGGCATGCGTTTCCTGAATCTCTTTCAAACACTGCACTTTGCCTCCATGCAGGATACCTACCTCCTCATTTTCTGTTTCTGGAAATCGTTGGCTTATACTTCAAATCCTGTCTCTCCTGGTGATTAGTTATATGTTCTCTAAACATCTGGTTCCTCATTTGTTAATGGAAATAATCATGCTGTATGACTGATAATATAATAACTACATAGTTCATGAGTCATTAATGCTTTCAAGAGCCATCTTGCTCTTGTTCTGTCTCAACCAATGTTGACCTTTGTTTTTCCCGACCACAGTGTGTCTTATCATATAGTTACTTCATATCACCCATTGCTGTGTTATAGTTCAAAATATGGTTATGCTGATAAATTTTTGGAGTTGGGCATCAAGTATTGTATTTACTTAATGAAAATTCACTGGACATTTGTATTATATAGTAGGATTGGGGCTGGTTATACATGGACAATAAAGGGTATACATTTAGAAAGGGTATACATTGTCTAACTATCAGTCCCAGCTATCAGGATCCCTGGTGAAAGCCCAGAAGGGATGCTTAACTCATCTCTGGTTTGAGGATAGCAATGCAATGTGAGACCATTTCAGGTGACAGCCAGAGGATTGGGATTGGGCAGTGCAGAGAGGAGGAAGGGGCAGGGGGCAGGGTGTCAGAGCAAGGATGTCTTCGTGTGACCAACAACAGTTTCATATGCACAACAGAAGCCAAACTTCATCTTTTGTGACTTCTAAGAAAAGAATAACTGCAATTTTAGTTTTTATTGAGAGCTAGAAAGAGGTAAAACTAGGGAGGTAAGCCAGCACTGGATCACGGGAGGATTTTCAGTCCTGGATGATTCAGTAATGTGCTTCTAGACACAGTAAATAGTGGATACAATGCTTTGGTCTTGGAGTGTCACACTGAGGAAGCTGAATTTGGCAAGATGGAAAAGCCTCAAAATAACAGGGTTTCTCGTGCTTCTTAGAAGTGAGCTCTGTAGCTAATCCAGACCCAATCGATTAATAAGCCAACATCTTTTCTGCTTGTACCTACTGCCATATTTTTGCATTGATGTATTTTACATTGATGACATTCAGTCAAAACTAAAACAAACAGTTTCCCTGTTCACAAGAGGCCCCCAACTTGCCCTCCTATTCCTTTTCTAACATTCCCAGGTACCTTCTCCATCCCTCAGCTAGGACCAGGCTTTTGCCTTTGGAATGACACCAGGGCATTAGGTTGACTCCATGGCAAAAGCTTTCAAACATGTCACCTCTCCTCCAGCACCTATAGCAGCATACAATCTAAGTTCAAGTAGTATCCCCACCCCCAAGTCTGGAATCTTGATCTAGATAATCTGGCTCTCCTGCATCTACCTGTATCTGTTAGCTCCTGCCAGCCCAGCTCCATTCAAACCATAAATCTGATCGTATCTACTACTATTACTGTACCATGCTGATAAAATTCTCTGCATGGTTTCCTGTTGCTCAGAATCCTTGAAACTGGTAAATGTCTTCCCTAGGCTGCACCTGCATCCCTCTTCACTACGTTCTTTGCACAATTCACTACAGTCAGGACTTTAACTCAGGCCCTGCACTCTCTGCCAACTCTTACCACACGCCTTTGCACATCCAATACTCTCCACCTATAATACTTTGCCTTTAGCTATGAATCTAGTGTTACTTCTAGAATAAGTTCTTTGCCTTCCCACCCCTAGCCTTTACTTCCAGCTAGGTTACCATTTTGTTGTACATCTTCCTGGTTTCAGATATTTCTCCTCCTCCTGTACCTTTCAAAGGATTTCTTTGATATTGGTGAGATCTTTTGATTAACACCTGCCTCCCTGCTGGGCTCTGTTCTGGCACCTGCCTCACCTGATATTCACAATACTGTTATCGTGGCGGTACCTGGCAACTGTGTATGTGTGACGCAATTGGATATACAAATTAAATTCAGCAGTGGGCAGAGAGAGCGAGAGAGTGAGAGCGAGAGCGCACTTCCTTGTCATTCAGGGATTTATCTAGCTAAGAATCCAGACAATTCCTACTAGAATTAGCCAAAAATGAAATGTGTTCAGATGCAGGAAGGCAGGGCACACCTTGCTGCAGCTAACCTGCCTTATCTCAGTTCCTAGTGGGTCTGACAGATTGGATATGATAATGGTGATTTGAGGGGTGCATGTGTGTGTGTGTGTGTGTGTGTGTGTGTGTGTGTGTGTGTGTGTGTGTGAATGTCTTGTGGTAACAATATCTCTGGGATTGCTAGAGTATGTTCTATCTGGTTAGTGGGTTAATTAAAAAACATGGAGCATCATTATTTTCCCCGATCTACCCCGCTTTCTTATGGATCCCCTATCAGAATGAAGTTGTATGCATTCATTAGTGTATTTTGTACAAAATGAACTTCTACTGCTCCATCTCAATTAGCCCTTGTCTTGTAAAATACCTTACACGGGCAGCAGCTGCAAGTCCGAAATATCTAGAAATTTCTTTTTCCTAAGCAAACAGTTTGAACAGGGAAATGTATGTTTCTGGTATGTAGCCTGCTAGGGAAGCCCGGGGAGGGGAACTTAACTCGGCATTGAAATAGTAGCCTTCCTGCACTCAGGTCAGAACATCTGTCTGTGTCTCTGGGCAGATTTAGTTTAAGGCCAAAACAAATAGCTCCCCTTCCTTGAGTTCTGACCCCAGGGCCAAAAACCGGGAACTGAGCTAGTCCAACTGCCACTGCTGGGGAAGTCATTGTTCTTGCCAACCTTCTGGGAGCCCCAAATAATTAGCTGTGCAAAGAGCAAGCTGGAATCAGAATTCCCCTCCAGGCCTTTCTGTGTCCAGCCAAACAAAGCGAGAGGAGCTGAGACAAACATAGCCAGGATAAAGGAACGAACATTAGTGCTTTCTCCTCCTTCCCTGTCTCTGGTCTTCTGAGGCTGGGTCCTCAGCCCTCTTTGCTCCTAATTCTCTTGGGTCCTCATCATGTATAGCCAAAGGGAGTTTGTCTTAATTAAGGCCTGTGGGTCCTACTGAGGAGAAAGGTGGGTGCTATGTTTGGTGATTTAAAAACTTTTGACATGTGCTAAGAGGTGTCTGCTCCTCCCAGCACTTCGAATGTTTTTTTTAAAAAAAAAAGGAGCCAGAAATCTAGACTTCTTCGATATGATATCACACAACTTGACCATGTTTGTTACATTCCACGCTAAATGTTGTCTATAAACAAACATGCCTTGTGATGCTCTAAGCTATACCATAAGCCCCATATAATGTTTATTCAGATGGTGTTCACTGTTTGCACCATGTCCCCAGAACTTTGGCCCAGGCTTCGCTGTAGTGGTAGTTCCATGTTGTCTGATGTCCAGACGAAACTCAAAACTTGGTTGCCTGTTCCCCTGTCATTAAACACTTGATAATGTACAACAACAGCAATTGCACTGGGGTTTTGCACAGGGTTACTCATCTTCACACACCCTGGAAGCTTGTTTTTGGCTTGTGAGGTGGTGCAAGAGAAATAGCCTGGTTATTATGGGGTGGATCATCAGATGATGGGGTCTTCTTATGCCTAAAGGGTCATCTCTAGAAGCAGGTTTAGAGTTATGCCTTTAGAAGTGGGTGATCAGAGATGGTTGGTACCATCTCATGGGTGGAGGTTTAAACAAGGCCAAATAGTACATGGCTGATCCTATTTAGAAGATGAGATGCTGTTGGGGTCTGCAAATACCAAGAAAGGAGATAAGCATTCTTTCAGGCCACCAAGGAGTTGGGCCTGAGGTCCGGGCTTAATATTCATGTTAGCATCTATGGCTTTCTACAGAATGCACAGTAGTGTGTTAGATAGAATCCGATGTGTAGCACGATCTTAGATACTTGTGTTTTTTTCTCTTGCTGACATTTCCCAATAAGAATGAAATCCAGAACCAAGTGGTGGGGGGAACTCAATGCCTTCAAAGATAGTTTGTAAATCCCAACACTACAGAGTCTCTACCACCCCACTGTCTCTGGCCAGAAGACAGGAGTTAATTAGCTCTTCCAGAAAGGAGATGCCAAGCTGGGCCAATTGTCTGTTCTTTACCTTAAATCTTCCCCAAAGGCATAGAAAGTGGTGAACCAGGCAGGCAGACCACCTGCCTTTACTTCTGCACAGCATCGAAGCCACGCTAGCTTTCCTTTTCCATGTCTTTAAGGAGTATTCTGAAGGGGTCTTTGATAATCGTGATTGTCATAGTAGACTATTGTTTGATATCCTTATATGTCACTAAGTGGTCTATATTTGGGGCTTTTGCTAGGACTGAGCATTCTGAGCTAAGGTTCACAGAGTCCTTGTTGGGCTTCCTCAGCTAAAGGCAAAGTCAGCACCCACTGCCAACTTAGTATACAATGAAAGTTGTGATTCCTAAAGACCGTCTATTCTTGTGGCATAAATACTTTATTACAGGCATTGAAGTGTTAAGAATTATTCTTTTTTAAAAATTATTTATTTATTTATGTATATGATTACACTGTCACTGTCTTCAGACACACCAGACTAGGGCATCTGATCCCATTACAGATGGTTGTGAGCCACCATGTGGTTGCTGGGAATTGAACTCATGACCTCTGGAAGAGCAGTTCAGTGCTCTTAACCACTGAGCCATCTCTCCAGCCCAAGAATTATTCTTTAATGGACATATTTTACCAAGTGGGATAGCTCTCCACAATGGATGTCATGTGATGGACTCATGTATATTAATTCTTTCAACTACTAGGGGATCCTTTTAATCAAAAGTAGACAATAGGAATATGAATAGATTAACCAACCTGTATGTCCTTGCCCTTCTTTCTGTGGGTGCAACTTCTCAGTGCCCCTTTTCATTTCCCAAGCTATCATCCTGGTTTGAAACCCGTTTTTTCTGTGACTAAACTGTTCCCTCATAAAGGAAGGCTTTTGTTGGTTTTACAAAGTGGAAAAGAGTTGTTTCTTAAGATTCTTAGTAACCTGCACCTCGACTCCACTAACTGGTACACACACCACTGAAGCACTTTGTATTCATCCCTCCATTTTGTCTCTCCCAAGACTATGTGAAATGGCTGTCCCCATATCCTCAAGTTTTCAGAAAAGAAAACAAACTCAAAAAGGTGTAAAAATTTATCTGAAATCCCAGAAGTGGAAAACACTGCTACACTTCAAACACATCTTCTGAAACAAATCAAAATAGAGATAGAGTTAGCAGATCTCACTGTCTCCCAGTTTTTCTCCATAGCCAACTCTACCTCTGCAGAAGAAGGTTCTTAAAGGAAATAAGGCTTTTCTAGGTAGTAATGACTGGAGAAGATGAGGGGGAAGAGACTAAGCCTTGAAGGTGTGGTAACCACAGCATAATCAGAGCTACATGTCAACTTAGGCTCTTGTGGGATATTATGGGGTTGATATCCCTGAACACATGGTGACAGAGCTACCAAGTTCAAGATTAGCTGAATCAGAGAGGACACTGGGACGCCTCTCCAACAGTATAGAAAAATGGGCTTCAGTGTGGAATTCAACCTGTTTCTTGCCTGGCCAATTTCTCCCAGTCTATTTGCTCCCAGCATTCTTATTTGCAACTTTAGCTCGACCATCCACCAGAAAGATAAGAAGGCAGGTTACTAATAGTTCAGATGGGGCTGCTGCCTACAAACACCTTCACTTCTGCTGTGATGGCATAGATCTACAGTCAGAATACGTCACACGGGAAATATGCTGGCATAGTGTGGTTGGTAAGCAGCGAAAGCAGGAGGTTATACAGGCAGAGCAGCAGAAGCTGGGGGTGATGCAGGCATAGCAGGAGAAGCTGGGAGTGATATGAAGTCAGGAGCTATTTTCAGATGCTGCCTGTGTTCATATTCTCTGATTCTCCTTGCACCATGATGCAGGTAGATTCTTGATCCACTGAGCAGCATATTGTGTTGATAACTGAGACCAACAAGTCATTCATCCCCACTGTATGCCAGATACCAGGATACAGGCCTCTCAGACTTTCCAGAACAACATTACTTAGGTGTTTCCTTCTTCACTGAAAGAAGGGAGTGCTGTGGAAGCTTCCATGATATAAATGACTCCAATGGGCAGAGCCCATAGCCAGAATCATTTGGCAAAACAACAAAAGGCAGTGGGTTACCTACATGGTACGAGGTAGATACTGGCTTAGCCATACATAGCCATTTTTGAGTTCTGCATTCAGTTTCCAGGGTACTTGGGTTTTGAATCAACCTTAGTTCCAATCACAAAGGCCCATCTGCAGTTCTCAGAGGTGATCTTCCAGGAAAAGGATGGCTTAATAGCTTAATCCTGTTGTGTATAGGGTAGGATGAGGAGTTTCAGTGTGGGAAGAAAAAAAAGTTTTAATGTTCTGAAGATTGATGGTGATGATGGTATAAAATGTGACTTCCTTAATATTTCCAAACCATATGCTGAAAAAGACAATGTATCATGCATATCTGTCACAACTGAAAAGCAGTAGAATGTTGATAACCAGGGGTTTTGATGTGAGCTTTGCAGCAGTGTGCCAAGTATTTTACAGATTCGAGTACTCAACAGAACCTTGAGGTAAGTGTAAGAAATGATTCTTTTGCATAAAGAAGAACGAATTGATTTCAAGGACTGATGATTTTTCAAGGATCACTTGTCTTAGGGTTTTACAACTGTGAACAGACACCATGACCAACACAACTCTTATAAACATTTAATTGGGTCTGGCTTACAGGTTCAGAGGTCCAGTCTATTATGATCAAGGAAGGAGCATGGCAGCATCCAGGCAGTCCTAGTACAGGAGGAGCTGAGAGTTCTACATCTTCATTTGAAGGCCATTAGGAATAGACTGTCTTCCAGGCCACCAGGAGGAGGGTCGTAAAGCCTACACCCACAATATCATATTTCCTACAAAAAGGCCACACCTACTCCAACAAGGTCATACTTCCAAATAGTGACACGCCCTGGGCCAAGCACATTCAAACTACCACAACCACATAAACAAAATTAGCAGGATTCACATTTAATCTCATCCATTCCTATTTTAGCTCCTGTTTTTAAGTCAAGTGCCCTCTCCTTTTTGGTTTTAGAGTCTCTTGCTCATCTCTGTTGGAATCCACTAAAACAAACCAATATTGACCTAATCATATGACAGCATATAATTTGAGCAAGGTATCTGAGGATACTGGTGGATGTACCCAGGACCTGGTGAATACCAGGCAAGTAATCTACCACTAAATACACTGCTTCATTTTCAGACAGATCCTCTCTAAGTAGCTATATTAGTCATGGTTCTTTAGAGGAACAGAGATGAAAGAGATTATATATAAAAGGGATGTTTAGATTGGTTCACAGACTAGTCCAGCTAGTGGTCCAGCTAGTCCAATGATGGCTGTCTACCAGTGGAAGGTTTAAGAATCTAGTAGTTATTCAGTGGTCACTCAGCTGGTCTTCAGTACACTCTAGAATCC
Source organism: Rattus rattus (assembly GCF_011064425.1). Classification (NCBI taxonomy): domain Eukaryota; kingdom Metazoa; phylum Chordata; class Mammalia; order Rodentia; family Muridae; genus Rattus; species Rattus rattus. The sequence goes on along the minus strand of NC_046165.1, from coordinate 80,804,583 downwards.
CAAATAAATAAGCTCTAATGCCACTGAAGGGTGAACTTGCCAGCCAGTAAGCAGGCAAAGAGAGCCTTTTCCTATTCCACTCCCCACTCAGAACTTTCATAGTTACTTGACATATGTGCTGTCTTCAGAATCTAAATAGGCCCACTAAATATTGTGTGTCTTTCTTGGTGGTGGGAGTGGCTGAATACAATAATATATTTATGGCAAAGATTAATACAAGTTATTCCTCCTTATAAGAAGTATTTCTGCATGTCCCACACCATTGGATACTTAAGCAATTCGCTGAGGTACAAATTCCTTGAATTATTTTCCTGCTCTGATGTGCATGTGTTACCAATGAGTCCAAAAGTATCTGCACCCTTGGTCCAGTCAGCATTAAGTCATCAATATTGGGCACCAATGTGATATTTTCTGGAAGAAAGATACAATCAAGATCCCTTCTAACTAAGTTATGATATAGGGCTGGAGAGGTAATATGTCTTTGAGGTAAAGGTATATTGCTAGCATTGCCAACTAAAAGCAAATTGCATCTGGTGGTCCTTGAGGACAGGAAGTAAGAAAATGGCATTTGCTAGATCAATAGCTGTATACTATGTATGGACCAGGGTATGTGTTAATCTGCTTAAGTAAGGACACTGCATCTGGTACAAAAGCTGCAGTTGAAGTCACTACTTGGTTGAGTTTTTAATAGTCAAACTCATTCTTCAAGATCTGTTTTCTGCACAACCACAGAGCAGCCTTAAAGGGAGATGGGCTGGGAATCACCACCCTCGCATCTTTGAAGTTCTTGATGGAGGCACTAATTTCTACAATTCTCCAGGGTTGCAATACTGTTTTTGATTCACTCTTTTCCTTGGCAGAGGCAACTCTAAAGGCTTCAGTTTGCCTTTCCAGCCAAAATAGCCCTTACTCTGTAGGTCAGGGAACCAATACAAGAACTCTGCCAACTTCTCAGTCTATTTATCCCAATTATACATCCTGGAACTGGGCAGATAACCATAAAATGAGTCCAGGCTGCATTAGATCTACTGTGATTCAGATGTCAGCCAAAACTCCATTAATCACATGACCTCCATTGTCCCTGACTTTAACTGCAGAGCCACAATACTTCTTAGGGTCTCTCAGAATCAGTGCTAATTCATATCCAGTATCCAATAGACCCCAGCAGGTCTGATTGGGTCTTTCAGACTACAGTTCCCTTTGTAAAAGGCCCTAGGGTCCCTCTGTGGAGGGACTGAAGGAAGATTAACAGTAAAAGTCTTGGGTGTTTTATCAAGGCCCTTCATCAGGAAATCTGGCCATTCCTTCATTCGAGTTCTAGGTCTGCAACCTGGCTCAAGTCTGGAAATTAATTTACAGGTGGAATTCCATTTTCCCATGATCCAAGGGAGCATTTCTTTCATTTGTTTGATTTTCTCCCCCCACTTATAGGTATCAAACAAAAATGCAGTATGCTTCTTATCTGTTTCATATGTGGAAACACCATAATTGATCAATACTGTAGATTCATATGAGTCATGCCACCATAAAAATCATTTTGTGATGCCTGTTTTAGGTCAGGCCACTATGCACTGTTCATTATGACAACTCTGATCACCTTGCCATTAGTGAGTCACTATGGCCCCCTGGCCCCTGCTACATTTGGGCCCAATAAAGCCAATTGGATTTACTTTATCTAACTGAGCATCAGTATCTCCAACCTCAAGGGGTGGCACAAGGAAAGAAGCACCAGGAAAACTCTTCAAATGTGCTGGTGCCTCTCTTGTTGTTTTGCATCTTATAGGATTAGTAAAGGCCTGTCTTCTGGCTCTTCCCATCGTGAGGATTAGGTTTTACTCAGTGTACCCAGTCTAGCATTGCTATTTCTCTTAGCCTGAAAATGGCTTCATCAGTAATAAGGCTGCCTAGGCTATCCTGGAGTTCTTGATTCTCCAGCCTCAGTCTTCTGAGTAGGCAAGGTTAGAGGTGTGTACACCGTGCTATCTTGCAATAATCTTTAAGCAATGTTGAAGTGTCTGTCAATCTGGCCTCCAGTCTTCCTGTTTAATCCTAAAACCCTGGCTTTTCACCCTTAGAAAGGTTATTGTTCCCTCAAACTGTGATATGCTTGGGGGCAGAACAGTATATCTGCACTCATTTTACCTGACAGATAATAAATACTCAATAAAGTTCTGTCAAAATGATTTTCTAGATGTATCTTCATAATGATTATGCATTATGAGGAAAAGATGATATATTAATCCAGATTCTGGTATCTTAATTTGAAGAGAGACATTAAAAATTCACAACAGATAGTAATTTTGTCCCCAGGAGACATTTGGTGATGTCTGAAGATGCTCTTGGTGGTTAGTAACTGAGGTTGGTGGAATATGATAATGAAGGTACCATCCTGAGCTCAGGAAAACTTTAGAGGTTCAGGGGTGGTAATGAGGGAGTATGTTTTATTACCTTATTAATTCATTTTACAAATAATGCTCGTCTCTCTCTCTCTCTCTCTCTCTCTCTCTCTCTCTCTCTTTCTCAAAGAAAGTGAGAGACAGCCAATAATGATTAATGAAGTTTCTAAGCTTCCATAAACAATCCCAGGGATATTTTGGTACTTAAGAAGTTCTGAGGAATCTAAGATTGACACCTGCAATCCCAGCACTTGGGGTATAGGAGTAGATGGTCAGGAGCACAAGGCTTGGGTTCTATGAGACTGTTTTACTTACTCTTACCTTGCTGTAAAGAGAAACCATTACCAAGGCAATTTATAAGAGAAAAAGGTTAATTTGGGGCTCGTTTATACATTCAGAGGATTCGTGACTATTAAAGGGAGATAGGCTGGCATGGTGCAGGAGCAGTATCTAAGAGTTTAAATGATCTACAAGCATGACAGCATGAGGCACATGTGCACACATGCACACACACACACACACACTCACTCACTCACACACTCACACACACACACACATACATGCCCACACAAACACAAACATTCACACAAATACACACACACGCGCACTCACTCACACACACACACGCAATGAGAGAGAGAGAGAGACTTTTGAAACCTCAAAGGCCACTACTAGTGACACAATTCCTCCTGAAAGTCCGTATTTCCTAATCCTTCCTAAACAGTTCCACCAGTAAGGGACCAAGTATTCAAACACATGAGCCTATGGTGACCATTCTCTTTCAAACCACCACAGACTCCAACAAACAACAACAATAACAACAACAAAAGTCCCCCCTCCCCAAACCCAAACAAAGGAGATTAAGGAGAGGAGGAGACCACTAAAGAATCTGAAAGTTACAGTTCTAACATTTTTCTTTCAATCAACACCCCCGTTGCAAGTGTCCTGGGGCTTGACTGAGGGCAGTGTCAGTTTCTGCTAAAGGAAAGAACAGTTTCAAGGAGCTTTTCCAAGTCAACAATAAATTTTCTTTTTTCTTTTTAATTAAAAAGAAGTAGGGTTTTTGTTCTGCACTTTTGGAAGTGCTAGAGATTGAATTCAAATCCCTCCTAGGTTAGGCAGTCGTTCCACCCTGATGAGCTGCCACTTAGGAAGTTGAGCTGGACTGCTTGTCCAAGCTCACCCAGCTGCAGGGTATAACTGTCCAACTTCCAACAGCCCCATGGGGACAGTTCTTCCTAGGCAGATCCTTCCAGCCTGTTCTTGATTCAAATGCTGTGTTGGCCACACTGAAATAGATTCTCCTAAAACCCGTGGGATTAAACCTGTGCTCAGTGCCTGGAGCTGACAAAAGAGGCATCAATGGAAGACAGCTTGTTTAGGCTGTGAAGGTCTCTGGGTTTGTACTCCCAAATCCCTGGAAGATGCAGGGCCATTCCCTGAGCCTCCTGTAATGCTACATTTTGTTGCTGGTCCATTTGCCCTTCCCTGATGTATAACACTTCCTGAGCCACTCTGCTGTCACAAGGCCATAAAACTTATTACAGACTTTACAAAAGAATTACCATGTTCACACAGCCCCATGTTCACAATGAATTTAGTATTCTGTTCAGATTCAAGCACTGGTGGTCTTTATTGAGCGACCTGCCTCCCAAGGCACAGCCCCTATTCTCTATGCCATGCCGCTTAGAGTCTGAGTCTTAGATGCGCTCTGGTCATTATTTTCCTCAGGATGCAGTGTTTGCCTCAGAACATATCTAGCAGGCATTGTGCAGTTGTCAAGATGGTAGAGTTGATAGGTTTTAATCAGGTAGGTTGGTACAATTTAATGAAAATACCCCTTAAGTTGGTGCTCAATAAACGGACTTCTCGATGTTAGAGTCCAAAATATTAGTTCAGTGCTTCTCGCTTGCAGGTTAGAAGAAAAATCAATAAAACGAGCTGAAATGCAGGAAGGAGCTGTGGGCATCCACTGCGCCATGATGTAACCCCCCCTCCCAGCCAGCCCTACCAAACACTGAACTTGAAATTTTTTTTGCCAGCTCTCCCTTTTTTTGTTGTTCTTTTGTTACATTTAAGGCTCCACAGTGATATGAAAAGCCACCCTAGCTCCTGCATCTATTAAATACAAAACACATGTGAACAAATAGAAGAACTGCACCATACAATACAGCCAGAATACAATGTTATCATCACCCTGCTCCGAGCATTTCTCAGAATGGTTTACGTCCCAGCAGTTAATCGTTCGCTATTGTTGGTGGACCAACACAATGCTATTAGCACCAAAGAAGATTGTCTTCATGTACCCTAGCCAGAATTTAGATATTTGTAAATGGAATTTGAACAGTGGCCTTTCTCCACAATATAAAATTCAAATAAGTGTAACCGGTCATGGCCCGACTCTTGTTTATTAATTAAGGCTTTTATAATATGGCACTGTTGTTGGGAGCTGTGGCTTATGCAAAGAGGAATACTAAATATATTCTGCATTTTCTGAAATAATGGGGCAGTGTTTCGGACAATGCAGTTTATCCAGACAATGCATCCGGTTCATAATGTAGTGTATTAACAAGGAGGTTCTGAATGCTTAATGGGGAACAGATAGCACAGTGAGAGGGTTGCCAGGCTGGGGCCGTGGTAATATGCTATATATTGGTAACCTCAAGAGGTCTCCCAACCTCTTTAATATATGTTGTTGAGCACTCCTAAAAATAAAGCAAGAGAACCAAGACAACCATTTTGGGAATTTTATTTTCTTATTCTGATGCTTACTGAGTTTTAAAAGCCTCTTGCACCATGGCAGATTTTTGCTTTCTGGTTTACCAGAACCAATGACTTTTCCAGGACCATTCTAGCAATCTATGCCATCAGGATGATGATCATTACCATTCGATATGCTTCCTCCTTTATTTTTTAACCAGAACACTTCTGTCTAGATGGAGTTTAGAGCCACAGTGGTTATCTGAGCAAACAGGACAGTACTGTGTCGTTTATATCTTCACAGAGCTGTGTAGCTGTCATCAGTTTCTAATTCCACAATATTCTCATCCTCTTCGAAAGGAACTCTAACACATCCACAGTCACTGCTGCAGCTAGTGGCTGGGAGGATATGTGTATTTGCATATTCCATAGCAACGGAATCATTTCATATATGGGCTTTGATGTCTGGCTTCTTTCACTTAACATAATGTCTTCAAAGTTATAGCAAATTGTGCCATGCGTGTTTTACAGCTTTAAAAACTAAAGTACTACCCCAGTGTATGTGTGTGTGGTCATGTGCACGCGCGCGCGCGCGCGCGTATGTGTGTGTGTGTGTGTGTGTTCTTTCTACTCTTCAGTTGTTAGAAAAGGGTTTCTTCCTGTGTTTTGATTAGTCTAAATAATGCTGTAATGAACTTTTGTGTGCAGTTTTGTTTGTGTGTGAACACTTAGGTTATTCTTCACCTGGGCCATAGACCAAAGTAGCATGATTGGCAGCATGATTTATTCCTGTGATTAAAAGCAAGTTTCACTTGCCCCTTATTGGTGGGAGCTAGCGGTATTTACAACACAAAGACTATGAGATGTGCATAGTGTGCATAGAGGTGAGGTTAATGCTGATTTCCTGCTCAGGAGGGACACACACTAGACAGTCAAGGCTTAGACACCCACCGTACCCCTTAGCCTTTCTTATCATTTTCTGACTTCTGCCTTTTCCAGACATCACTTACTGGGCAGCACCCGTGTGAACAGATCCTTGAATATGCCATTTCTTGGCCTTTGAGCTCATATCAAGGAAAAAGGCTCCCATTAATAAAAGATTATTCAGCCATCTGCACTTACATCTATACTTTCTTTCTTTGGCGTGGTGAGTTCGTTTATTGTAGTAAGCACTATGAAGTGGACTTGGAGTTAAAGTTAATTGGCTTTTTTCATAATTCTTGGAGCAGGTCATTTTGTTTCTGAATCATTGCAAATTGCTTTGTTCTGTGTCTTAGACATCAGACAGCTCCCTGAATGTTCCTGTAGCCTGTGTCTATTTCTTTATTTCTTTATTTATTTTTATAATTTCAGCAGGCTCGGTGAAGTCATTTACTGTTTATGTATTTCAGTATGTTTTACAAGGGCAGCAAAACCAGTCTCATCACGCAGTAAATCTTACGTGATTAAAATTTAATAGCAAGGTAAACCTGTCATAGTCATTAAAGTGGAAACTTCTTTTTCCTTGTTTAGAAGGTTGTTGACTATTCAACTTCAGAGATTCAACTCTCTCCATCTTAAGCCACTCAGTATGTAAATCATAACAAGGTATGGAGGCAGAGCATGCTGTGTGCTCTGTTCTTTCCTTACGTGAACCTTCTCCCAATGGCAGGCCTGTCAGCAGGCTGGCTCTGTGTCTTCATCAACAGAGACAAAACAGACAAGAACCACCAAAGATTCTGTGGCGAGAAGGTTCTAAGCTTGCACTCACCCCAAGCAGAAAAGGATTCTGGGATCAGTGAATGCCTATCCTGGCCCAGCTGAGGAAGCATGCTGTTTGTCTATTGACATCTTGAAACCACTTCCCCACATGAATGTCTGCTGTTTGGGAATAGCAGTCATACAAGTAGTTTCTTTCTTCCTTGCTCAGACCAACCATTTTCCCTGCGCATATGGCCAAGTAGTTTGGCCCCTGAGGTTTCCTTACCTATGGGCTTAGACTTAACATTTTTGTAGACAGATACAAGCATAAAAACAGAACTTCTTGTCTAAGAATAGGCAGGCTATTAGAATTGCTTTTTAATTAGCATACAAAGAAATATGTTTTGTTGTGATATTTTCATTTTCAGTTTCTATTACTCATTTTTTCCCTACCAAACAGACTCAGCATTGAGTGGAAGTGTATGTTCATGGCCTCGAGAGTACAGAGTCCTCAGCTATACTCTCAGGACTGTGAGGGTGACATGAGGCATGCCCTCTGCCTCAGGCATCTATAGTTCAGGAACATTTGGAAGGGACAAAAGCATCACAAATAGAACACAGAGTGAACATGTAAAGGCTGAAGAAATAAGACTCCTATGGGGAGTGGAAGATAGTGTGGCCTAAGAAAAGTACTTTGAGGAAGTAATTTCATAAGTAGTGTTTCAAAGGAAGTAGATGCATGGTTTAATAGAAATGATGGGTATAGGGAAGGGACAGGGATAAGAGAGACCAAATCATCTTTATTGGTATCTTAGCTACTGTTCTCTTGCTGTGAAGAGACACCATGACCAAGTCAATTCCTATAAGGAAAACATTTAACTGGGGATTTACAGTTTTGGAAGGTTACTCTATAATTGTGACAAGAAGTAGATGGGCATGGCACTGGAGCAATAGCTGATAGCTTTACATCCTGATATGCAGGCCACAAACAGACAGAAAGACAGAGACAGAGACAGACAGACAGAGACAGAGATGGAGATGAAGACAGACAGACAGACAGACAGACAGAGACAGAAACGGAGACTGGGTCTGACATGGGCTTTTGAAACAAACCTAAAAGCCCACTCCCAGTGATACACCTTCTTCAACAAGGCCGTACTTCCTAGTCCTTCCCAAACAGTTCCACTATCTGGGACCCAAACAATCATAGAATCATTTGGAACTGAATTCCTCTTGGAGGGGATAGAGGTACCAGGTAGAATTTATCAAAAAGAGAATAGAGGACTGTAGAAAATTCCAAGCTTGCTGGGATAGAAGCTACTGTTTTGATCTTGTGCTCTACAAAGACCTGAGGGAAAGAAACATGGCGATGGTAAACAAGAGAATGTTGGTTGAACCTATGGGAAGGGTGGGAAACTGTGTTTCAGAATGGGTCCCCAACAGAAAGTTAGTGTGCCTTGAAAGAAGGAAGTCAGTGTGGGTTTGCCGAAACCTGGACTAACTGGACTAACATTCCTTTTGACAAAAGGGCTGAGTTAGACGATCAGTCGAGTTTCAGGACTGGTGCATTTAAATCCTTGTGTGCATTTCAGAAGGTTCCCATGTTCCAGACTGAGAAGGGCAGCACAGGTGGTAGCACATGCATGAGCTTAGTTCTAGCAGTGGGATTTCGAATTTATCTGCAAGTTTACTCTAAGGCTTTAGCTCAGTTATAGAAAACAGAATTAAGATTTCCCTGATTTTTTTTCCTTATAGACACAGTGTACCCCTTTTTATTACTCTTTTCTTGAACAACTGATTTGATGCAGAGTTCCATTTATAAAATACATACATTTTGGATGGCATTTTAATAAGAGAACAGATGCTCCTTGGTCTCCTGGATAAGCTTTATTTTTTGGAGTCACATGGTAAGTTATCTTTGCTTTCCTATAACAATGCTCATGCCTCATCCGCATTTTATATGGATATAGTTTTCTATCCATACAAACTATACAAGAGCATCACAGTACCGCCACTATCTGCCTCCATGGCTATTGGCTGGATTAGTCTTATCATAATTGTGTCTTCACTGTCACTGCCCTGGCTTCTCTATCTGCTTCTGGTTTATCTCGGTTAGAATACATATAAAAGTGTATTAACATTCCCATACACTGGGTTCTCCAGAGGGCTGAGCCTCATATTAAATTTTACTTCCTAAATATAGGGAGAGAGTAGAGGGACCCAGCACATTTCTGAGGCTGAGTTTTTATTATATTGTGAGCTTTCCTTCAGCACTTTAGAATCCATCTTTCTCAATATGGGCAGGAGTGGGGAGACTGAAAGGGAAATTGTTTTCTGCATCCTCTGCAATGGTTTTTATTTAAGAATGATAAAGCAATTCTTGCTAAGCCCAGACCAAGTCACATGAGACAATGCTGACGATCCCAGGGGAAGCACAGGGCTGTTTTCTATGTTGGGCAGAAATAAACCTCAAAATGTTATTTGGCGTATCGAGTTATTATAAGTATATTGAAGACAGCCTTGCCTAGTGTAAACAAAAAAAAAAAGACTCAACTTGAAGGTGGGCTTCCTGTGTTTAACCTGTGTGTGTCTAGTTGCTGCTATTCTGAAACCACAGAGAGATATTATTTATACAGGCAGAGTACAGGGTTTAGCTTCATACTACAGCCTGTAGCATGTCAATTTATATCCTGGTACATATGGGGGAGGTAAGAGTACTCACCTCATAAGCCTTATATGTGGCGCACTAGAATGAAGGTCATGTAATGTAAGACAGTGAATGTTGGTTATTATGGAATCATTTCAGAACTCCGTAAAGATGGTGGGAATTGGACGGGAAGCCAGAAGCACTGACTTTCTACCATAAACATGTTTGAACTTGCAATAGTCAACTCTCTGCTCCAACTATATTTTTCCCCTGAAAATTGACCAGACTCACATTTTATATGTCTAGGTCGAGTCAGTGAAAGCGCAGTTTTCATACATCTGGGAAAATGTTCCCAAGATCAAATATCTTTATAATTTCAGTCTTTACAAAATCATTTCTGACGATATATTTCTCTATAGTTAGAGAAAGAGGAGTTTTGAAAATTGATGACTTTTTATTATATTATTAGTTCATGATTCCCTAATTCTCAGTCATTGGTTTCCCATCTGGTTCTAATTGACTTAGTCCTTCACTCACCTAGTCATTAATGTAATTTCAGGAGTGTGGCAAAAGCTTTTGAGTCATCAGATCAATCTTGATATCTCTTGTGATTAGATTTCAAACCATTTAGTAAATTAGAGGAAGACCAACTCCATTGTCAGCAGCTTGTCCAGAACTGGGAATGTCATCTACTAATGCTAGATTGGTGACTGTGTATTTTTGTATAGTTTGCGTATGCTTCATAAGAAATTGTTATCGACCACCAGTACTGCGGATAAGAATGGCCACTGGGCAAGTAAGTATAAGGACTCAAGTTCAAATCTTCAAAACTCATGTCAAAAGCTAGGTGTCGTGTGCATGGAAGTGTAACTTCAGCACTGTGGCAAGCTGAGATGGGAGATCATTGAACTTGGTTGCTCACAAACCAAGCTCAAGATTCAAAGAGGGACCATGTATCAAGGGGATAAGTTAAAGACAATGGAGCGGGAGAGTAGGCGCCTTCCTCCGGGCTCTGTGTGTGCAGTGGCACACACCGTATGGGTATGAGGACATATACCACACTCCTCAAACACAAATACTTAAGTCCCATTTTCCAGTGCTGACCTTCTCTCAATTGCTATCACCTGTTTTTCAGCCCTGAAGTTATTCTGAGGAAAATTACTTTCGGCATCGTCAGTTGCTCATGTGGAAGTATTGATTCTTACCAATCCACTATCGCAATGGGATTATTATATAATTAACGTATATGGAGTGCTTGTAAGTGAATATATGTGGAGCAAAGGCACTTATAAAGTATTAAATAGCTACCACGTGCCAATCGTGGCACTGCTTCTTGATACAGAATGCTAAATATATTCAAAAATAGCAAGAATAAACATATAAAACAAAACAAAGACATGAAAAAGCTTTTAAAATATGATTTTAGTCGTACACCTAGTTTCTGTGTATTGGTATGTATTAACATGTGCAGTCAAAAAGTATATGAAACTGTTACAAGAAGAAACTCAAAAGATCTGGAGGCTGTCACATACAAAAGAATGGAATTAGACCTAAACGTGACATCAGCACAAAAAGCAAATCAAAATGGGTGGTCGTAGAAATGGTAAAGATTAAATAATGGTTTCATAGCTGTGATGTAATCTGCTTCAGGTTGTGTCACGTGATTGTTTCACAGACATGATATAATCTACTTCAGGCTGTGTCCTACAATGCTTTCAAAGCTATGATTTCTAGAGCAAAGTGTTCCAATGAAAGAGGAAGATGAGACATCATAAAGATTAAGACTTTTGTGATGTGAAGACTATCACTGAGAAAAAAAATTAACATACATGATGGGAGTTTTTTTTTCCAAATAATATGTTTGAGAAGGATTTGTATCCAGATTAAAAAAAAAAAAGACAAATAATTCTTTTCAAATGGCTAAATGATCTCTGAGTAGACATTATCCAAGGAAGGTTTAGAATTGGCTAGTAAGCTCACATTAAATGTTTAACATAATTAGCCCTCACAGAAGTGCTGACCAAGTCATGATAATCCCTGTCACGCCTATTAAAATGTGTATAAATAAAATCAGAGCCAAATCATTAGGGTCCAGAGATTGGATACATATACTCAAAACATTTAGAAGAGTTAGTTATATGGTATATGAATTGGATTTGAAAATAAGTCATTGTAAAAATGCATGCCAAAGTGTTATGTGCTTTGTGGAAGGTTGAAATGAGCTAGCATACTTAAGTCTTTCTTTAACTAGTAGCACCCACGTTCTCACCATACCTAAAATTAGTGGCCTTCAATATAATGGTTGGGGTGAGTGTGTGTGTGTGTGTGTGTGTGTGTGTGTGTGTGTGTGTGGTTATGAAATTCTCTGAAGGGCTAGGCTACTGGTACCAGAAGTTGTTGTCCCAAGATATTGTGTTCTATGGTCACAAGATACAAAGAAAATTTGGTAAAGGGAAGAGGTGTGAGTCTGAAGGAGACAGAGGTGGGCTCTATGAGTTTCACTCCAGGCAGAGTAACACAGGATGTCCTACCACTTTCTACTGTGTAAGCTCCTGGGAGACTCTGACCCCCTGCTTTCTATTGCAGGCTACTCTGCTTATGCATATCCAGGTTCTACTCCAATAGCTTTTGCAGGTTAGGGACAGTGGCATTGGGCACAATTATTGTTTTTATCAGGGTTCAAGAATGTTTTCCAGCTCAGCTTCCAGCTGGAACTTCATGTACAATAAATCTGGTACAGGATAGTTCAGGTCTGCTCTGGTCTCTTTTTCTATGAAAACAGGGAAAACTCAATTTTTCTGTGTAGAACAGGGCCACATCCACAGAAGATCTCAGAGAGGATCCTGGGAACCTAGGAACAGAGTTGCCTTGCACATCACAGCAGCTCAATATAGCTGAAGGGAAGAAAAGTCTGACAGAGAACATTTTTGCCTGTGTTTGGGGACATTTTCTTGCCACAGCATAGGGGATAATGGTGTTTGTTAGTCACCTTACTGAGTAGAGGTCACAGATACTATGGACATCCTACAGTATACACAGTGACTCTTTGCAACAGAAAATTCCCTAGATCTGTGGTTCTCAACCTTCCTAATGCTGCAACCCTTCAATACAGTCCCTCATGTTGTGGTGACCCCAACCACAAAATTATTTCTGTTGCTACTTCAAGGACTATAATTTTGTTATTGTTAAAATTGTAACTGCAATATAATAGTTTGTCAACAGTACCTTAGTGAATCTTCACAGGAAAAGCAGAGCTAAGACAGTTACGTACTAGATGGGTCACCAGTCCATAGCTCCCTTAACTTCTGTGCTAGCCCTAACTCACATTCCTCTGCCTTATTGTTTGATATTTGTTACAGGAAAATTATGCATTATGTATTCTGTCTGCTTCAGTGGGAGAAGTGGGGAAGAAAGGATGCTACAAGGAGGCAGGACACCCCCTTCTCTGACTTTTATGGTTCTTTTGCCTTAAATGGGTTGTTCAATTACTGGATCTGAAGAGCTGTGTGAGGTTAGAAATACTAGCCTTCATGTTATCATCCCTGCTAAAGCCCTAATAGCTGAGAGTTATTCTCGTCCGTAACATCTCCGAGCCTCTCCTGTTTACCACTGCTGTTTATAGCTTCATTTTCTCCCTTCTCTTTTCATAATATCTTTCAAAGTGGAAGCTAATGTGAATCTTGGTGCTCTCCAGCTCCTAACTGGTACATCTAACACCATCAGATTAAATTAATTTGAACTATTAAGCATGAAGTACATGTTGCCGTGGAATTTATTCTAGATGTATTACGATTAGCTTAATTGTTATGGCTAATCATTGATTGTGGTTTCTCTGGGCGCTTGAAAGAATAATAATAATAACAATAATAATAATATTCCTTTTTAATAGTGCCTTTCATTTTCAGATCTTGCAAAGCCTGTATCCTGGAACCACTTATTGAAAAATTGTCATTATCTGTGTATTCTCATTTGGCTGAGGCCCAGAGAGGACTATGCCAGTATGTGATTTTAACAGCCAAGAAAAATTTATATTCATGAATCATACTATCCCTTTATTTATTTATTTTTGCAATTTGCCTATATGGGGAATTAGAAAAAGTGGGAAATTTATCTCACCAAGATATTATTTCTATAAAGATGCCCTGTGCATTTTATAACAATCCCACAGCCTTTGTGTTGACTTGATATTGGCTTAGATTTGATGGGTATTAATTGTAAATGGTGCTCAGAAAGTGAGGTATCTGGATATTGCAAGTTTTAGATGAGACATTCTGCTTGCTCTGTCTCCCCCCCCCTCTCTGAAGCACTTAAAATTGAAATATTGTAAATATTCTTTGGATATTTCTCATTGTTGAAATAGTCTCATGTATTGAAATAGTCAAAACGAGTAGGAATTATACTTCAGTCTACCTTCCTTTTGTATGCATTTGTAAACTCAGGGGTAAGTTAGGTATAGTCAGCCCAGTGTGGTCTTTCAGTGCCCAAATTCTTGAGTAGTTAAGTCAAGAGTAGAGTAGAGAGCTCCCAGCTCTCACATTTCTTGTGGCCTGATTGGCTGCTTAGAATATCTAACTTTAAAAAAAAAAATCAGTTGAAATTAATTGCTCCTATGAGGCAATAGCTTCTTAGAAACAATTATTATTGGTTTATAATGCAGTTCTGATGAGTTTTGTAAAATTACCATTTAACCCTCAGGTTAACCCACAGCCGTCTTCCAGTGTTCCTCTTTCCTCTCGTAATCACAGTTCAAGTGACTTGGCATTCCTCTAGAAGGTTTCAATCTGGTTCAGGCCGTTCAAGGAAAGTACCCGCCATCTGCCACTGTCAAGAGGCTCAGGGGAAATGAATTGCTGGATTTTTCTTACATGGGTTCATATTATTCTCCCTTTCTGGGGAAGAGTCAAGGCCATGAACTTATACTATGAGTAATGAGAATACCTTTTGTCACACAGCTTACTTTCTGCCAAAATGCTAGGAGAACCCAGTGTGAAAGGGCTTCAGTAGTTATTCTCCAGTCAGACTGCACGCTGGAGTCACTGATGGAGTTTTGAAGACACGTACATGCCTAGATCGCACACCCAGGATTCTACTATAATTGATTTGGACATTAATGGGCTGGATGTTTTCCAGATAATTTGAATTGTGAGCCCATGTTGAGCACTGCTTGGTGTCTGGTTTCTTGCAGAACTAATATTCCCAATATGTAACAACTTGTGTAGCACCAAGCTTGTGCCAAAAGCTCTACAGGGTATAGTATGCTTGGTTGTCACAATAACAATGTTAATGGACATCTGTTCATTCACAATTTATTTGTTTGGAAATTTCTACCGGTTTGGGTATAAGGATTGACAGTGTGTTCATTCTTGGGGAGAAAGTCCATGGGATGTTTTTAGGAGTGAGGTCACTTGACTTGATATGAAAGATGAAGAGGAGTCCACTAGGCCAAGACATAGAGGGAGGAATAGAGGTAGGGAAGACTGCTTTTCCAACTACATTCTATTGCAAAGGGGGAGTTCACAGGACAAAGAAAACAGGGAGAGGTCCTATAATCAAGGTGAAGAGGGAAACAAGGCCTTTGTTTGGAGATGAGAACACTCTGATCACATTTGTATCTCTTCAGAGTTTTTTTTTTCCCCTTCCTCTCAGTGGCTGGAAAGATTTCTCAGTGGTTACCTCTTCTGGCATCCATGGGCATCTCTCTCTCTCTCTCTCTCTCTCTCTCTCTCTCTCTCTCTCTCTCTCTCTCTCTTGTATACACATATACACATACACATACACATAGCAGGGGGATAGACAATTTAAAATAAAGTAACTCTTTTGCAGTAGTTCCGTGCCTTTAGAGGGATCCTGGAGGACATTCATTGTAGTGAACTGGCTCGTCTTTGTAATAGGTCTGGAGACAAATGAGAATGGCTTGGACTAGTATAAACAGAAAGGAAGAAAGAAGCCCCATCCTACACTGAAGTCCTGAGGAATCAAATATGGATCCAGTGGAGCAAGAGAGGAAAATGATCTTATTTCGAGTTTTAACAATATTCGACTATTGTGTCTCCCCGGTTACTTGCAAATGAGCTACTCAGCTCGTATAATGCACCTCTCACATTGAGGGATCTCCAGGGATCTTGTTGAGATACAGATCCTGCTTGAGTAGATTTGCAAAGATGCCTGCAAGTCCACGTTTTAACTAAGCCTCAAACGAGGCCAGTGTTGCTTGCCCACAACTTATGACTTGCTTCAAGTCAATGAGGATATTCTAAAGTGACACATGTGTCCCTTCCTTTGGCTATTGGACTATTGAAAACATGGATCCCAAGAAACTGCAATTCCCCATGGAAATCGCAACAGAAGTGGGGTCAGTCAGAGGAACATATCTCCAGGAGAAATATTTACAACTTGGTAGACTACATAGCAGGAGAGCCTAAACAATGATGGATCAATAGGTCAGGACCATAGGACTGTTTATTTATGCATACTTTGTGTTCTATTTAAAATTTACCTTCCTCCTAGGACCGCTAGAAGGATTTGTAGTTGGGAAGTCACTGTATATTTGCCCCTCTTATTCATGTAGTCACATTGAATCGATGGGTAGCCTAACTGTTTTTGTAGAACTGCCAAGACATAGTCTCTGACCCCTTCTGTGACAAGAGCACCCGAGAATTAAGGGATCAGGGAAGACAAATAACTTAAGATGCACAAAAATGGGACCTGAACCTAAACTTTTATCAGCCTCCAAACTTGAAAGGTAGAGCCTATGAAAGTTGTACACAAGGCTAAGAAATTTGGATTTTTGCAGGTGGTTCTCTCTGAAAATCTGTAGAGAGGAATCTGCTCAGAAAGCCGAGGGATAGCTCAGGACAGAGTAAGAGTAGCCTACATGTACAACGCCCAGAGTTCCACTTCCAGCAATGTAAAAATCAAGAATCGAAATGAAGAAAAAAACAGAGGAATATTTCCTCCATGGCTTCTTATAGCTGGTCTTCGCTACTCTGTGGGTTCTTCTTTACCCACCCTTTATTCCCACCCTCCCTCGGTTTTAGCCCCTGATACTAGACAGGAGAGAAACAAGGATAGAAGAGAGGGGACAGAAAAATTAGGGAAACCCCTGATCTAATTTCTTTCCTTTTGTTTCTTCTTTGACTACAGCTATTATCAGACTATAACCTACTCCTAAACAACCAATGGCCACCCACGCTGCCTCTTGGGACCCTCACATTGATGTACTCTCTAAAATATTCCCATTAATCCAAACATCACACAACTGCAGAAATTATCTGCAGCTGGCAAAACCGTGCCTCTGCTAGAGCACGAGGCAAATCATGCTTAGCTGCTGTGGACAGGCTGAAGCAGCCACACATCCCACACCTGGGATTAAAATAAAAACGTGTTCTTATAATATTGGTTTGCTCTCCAAATTCCAGAATTCTCAAAAATCTCACTACAGTTTCTGCGTGTATTTCCTTAGAAGTATTTGCTTTGTTCTCTTTAGTCTGGTCTCGGGAAAGCTAGATTATTGAAAAGGCAAGAAGAAAAGAGGCATCCAAACTCCGTAAGTTAATTGAGATGCTTTATTAGATCATCTGCCTTGTAATGAGGGCAATAATTGGCTCTTATTTAGTGTTTCCTGCCCAACCATCCCAAGGCACTTCACTAATAAGCATCATCTTTCTTTCAGAGCCAATGCAGCCCATGCAGAGAAGCTGAGGGACTTGATGCAGGGGGCAGAGGAGGAGGTCATTGCTGGGCACGTGCTTGCTGCTTTGTCAGAGTTTGGGGACATGCTTGAGCATTCCCATTAACTGTCTGACCTGTGCCCACCAATATTTCCTGAAATCTCCTCAAGGCTGGCTTTTTCCTCCTCTGTGCAAAGCAAGGCGTGCATTGCTAGAGGAGAGCTTACTCTGAGAAATCCCGTAAGAGAGCTTACTCAGCTCTGTGTAAACCATAGCGTTCCAACCTCATCTGACCCTGAAGAAGCATTTCTTTTTTCCTTCCCTTTTCTTAACATTCCTTTGAAGAATTTTTCTGTCGATGAGCTTCATGACATGCTGGATTGTGTTCAGATGTCCTCCCATCATTGAGTGTACTAGTATCACTTGCTTCTAGCCCAGTGCTTTTCAGGAATGACTGGCAGATGACAGGTTGTCATCTGGGACAAGAAGGTAGCCCAGTGATTGCTTTGTCCCATCCCCTAAAACCATCAGAATACGTCTCACTACTTCTGGGGTTTGTTAGAGGAAAATCGCTGATTTATTTGCATGCTTTTCTATTTTCTAGAAAGAGGAGCAATTCTACTTTTTGGTTGTTGTTTCCAGATGATCAATTATATTTTGGCAGCTATAGAATCTTCCTTTCCACTCTATTGCAAGTGAAAGCGAGATCCCAGGAATAGGATTATAACTAGACATGGCATTTACACTGAGTCATTTTTTTAAAGTTAAGTATATAACATGAAACTTTGAATGGCATTCAAAGATTCGAGTCAATTTGGCGATTTTGAACGTGAACTGAGTTTGTCTTTTCTCTTGAAGGATTTTGTATAAGATGGAAAAAAAATAAGACCTATGTCTGGTTAAGTAGCATTCATATAAAATCAGAAAATTCTGACTAAATACATTTCAAGATGTAGGTGGAATAGCATCCAAAGTTGAGAGCCAATTTTATCCTGACAGAGTGAAAACAACATGTTAACAGGAAAGAGTGGGGAGCTGGACTTTTCTAAAAGTCACTGATAATTTTACAAGAAGAATTTATAGCTGGTGAATAGACAGTGACTAAATGGTGGCTGAGTTTCCTAAACAGTCAGGATGTGCGCTGTCTGCAGTGTCTTTACAGTTATTTCTTGTAGATAGGTGTAGCATTGGTGCTCTAGAGAGATGCCTTTCATCTTTTTGGCAGACCCCGAAGTAACCATTACGGTCCTTGAAAACACAAATGCTTAGGTTTCTGCTCAAGTGATCTCGATTAGATAAATCTAGTTCTGCACTTAGAAATATGCTTTTAATTCTATTTTGGAGTGTGTATTTCTGTGTGCTGTACATATGTGTATATATACTTGTTAGTATAGATGTGTGCTTGTAGGTAGGTATGTGTGCACAAAGGTTCATATGTAGACTTTACTCAAAAACTTTCTATCTTCATTTTTAAAAGTACTTAGTTGCATGGAGGGATAATAGGAATGGCTCAGTGCTTACGAGCACTTGTTGCTTTTGCAGAGAACCAGAGCGTTTCCCAGCACCCACTTTAGGCAGCCTATTGCCACCTGTAACTGCAGGACTTGGAACTCTGATGCCCTCTTCTGGCTTTCATAGGCACGGTATGCCCACGGAATTCATAGTTCATGTGCACACACATAAGCTCTCCTTCTGGCTTTTTCCTATTCTGTAGTAGACATTCATCTATATGTAAGTATTGACTTATTCACACTTTTCTACATGTGGATTGAATTCAAGAAAAGAGTCCATGTGTTTGCCACATTTTAATTTATTTTGTTTTTATAATTTCATACATGCATTTCCATCATTTCTACTCAATCCTTTTCCTCCAGACTCCAACATCTCCCACATGGCTCCTCTCCTCTCCTTATATGATTATATTCTCTCTCTGCCCCTCTTACTCCCCCTCTTCTCTCTATTCCTCTCTCCCTCCCTCCCCACGCCCCCACTCTACTTCCTTGGAGAAAATGGTTTCTTCCCTCTCAACAGCCATTGATTGCCTATAGCTTTAAATCTGCAGATGGACCAGCAAATGTTGCCATGATGGATCTGCTAATGTGGTCATTGTGCAGGACTGCTTCTTGTTTTCCCATGGTGTTTCACATTTGCTGAATAATCTGTGTGTGTGTGTGTGTGTGTGTGTGTGTGTGTGTGTGTGTGTGTGTTTAAATTTTGTCCTATTTTGTGAGAGGTTCATTTTCTCTTCCTTATCTTCAGTTCTTGATATTCTATATAATCTGTCCTATTGCTTTCTTTGCCATTTCTTAATTCAGATATTGATATTTTCAATCCCATATTCATTTCAGTTTGGGTTTTCCTTAGTATTTTTCTCCATTGAATTTGTCTGTGTCACTTCATTGATCCATATGTTCGTGTTGTCTTGGGCTTCCCTCAGCAGTTTGTGTCCTCCACACTTATTGATGTATTTGTTCATATCCTTTGTAATGTCCTTCAATTCTTTACTCATGGTCATAATTAAATGTTGGTTTAAATTCTGCATCCTTATGGTCATGGAGGAAATCCTTGTTGCAGAACATTTCTATAGGAATATTTGGGTGGCGGGGGTTGTCAGTTTATTGTGGCCTTTTATATTGCTTGGTTTTATGTATCCTGGGAATGTCAACATTACATTTGTTGGGAGTCTATTACAAGATTCTAACTGTCTCTCTTGAGTGGAAGTTTTTGCTGTTGCCCAAACTTGGTTGATTCAGTGATGAAGAGTGTGCAGGTCAGTCCTTCAGATATTTGGCATTAATTTTTGATTGAAGAGACTGGGTTGACCCCAAGTCAGTGGTAATCAAAGGGGTACAGATGAGGCTCTGAGCTGCGTCTGAGAGCAGGAAGGCTGTGTTGCACAGGGAACTGGGACCTTGCTTACTGGTGAAACATGTTATTACAGACCTTGTCTGTGCATGGGCATGGATGGGTGGTGTGAGAGAAAATCAATGCCACTCTCCTGGCTGATTGCAAGAGTGCAACTGTTCCTGGGCTTTGGGGTATGTGGGAGACATGGAGGGGTTCTAGGATACTCTACCAGCTGGCTCACGCTCCTGTAAAATTCTGGATGGGCCTGGCTGGGGATCTGGGACATCCAGTGGATGGATTGAATTGCTTCTGGCTCATTTGAAGTCAGCAGTGACAAGTATTTTGAGGATTTCCTTGCTGAACTGTTAAGTTTTAAAAGTTTTAAGCTGTCTCTGGGAACCTGCCTTCTCTGCTATGTCCCCTAACTCCTTGGCTCCCCTAGTAATTCTAATGCATAGCTTAGCGAAAGATTCTTTAAAATTTTAATAAACCCAGGATTGCTCAGACAGACATTTGTTCAGATTCAAATTCCATTCTCTGCAATGGGGCACAGCCACACTTCTTTTCAAGTATCGCTTCTTTGTCCCAGATAGTCTTTTAGTAGCCACAGAAACACACATTTCCCCAGATTTCTCAAAGCATAACTGACAAATTAAAATTGTAGACATTCAAAGAGCTCAATGTGTTATTTGATATGTGCACATATTACAACAAGATTGAATCAAGTTAATTATTATTCACACTGTCTCACATATTATTATTAGGTGGGATGTCGAACTCACATGCTATTCTCTGTGCAACCCACGTCCTACTCTCTTTGCCAAATCATTCTCAGCTATAGTCACCATACAGTGCAACAGATTTCCAAAAATTATTCATCTTGTGTAAACAAACTTTTGAACCCTTTGACAAGCATCTCCCCATTTTCCTACCAATGCCACCTTCTGCTTCAGTGAGTTCAGCTAAGTTTCCCATCTAGGTGTTTGTGTGCAGTGAATGTCTTTCGTACCAGGTTTGCTTTATGTCACATGATGATGTCTAGATCCATTGATGTCACTGGTGGTAGGTCCATTTGAAATAAATGAATATTGCACCCATTATTTATATCGCTCTTTCTTTTGCCATTCATTGGCCAGTGGATTGTTGATTAAGAGGACTGTCGATTAAGAAGCACTTGGTTTTGGATCCCTGTTGTGGCTTTTGTGGACAAGGCTACCATGAAAGCCAGAGCACACATTGATCTCTTCAAGATATTTACTTCATTTCCTGTAGATACATATCCTAAACAAATCATTCTTGTATTTTAAAAATTTGAGGACCACCATATTGTTTCCTACAATATTTGTATGGATTTATTTCATACCGACAGTGTCTAAGTTTTCCCTTCTTCCCCTCGCTGACACTTGTTTTCCATTGTGTTTTGATGGTAACCATTCTATCCAGTCTGAGCTAATGTCTCATTGTGGGTCTCATTTGCACTTCCCTGGTGGTACCTGATGGGTAACTTTCATGTATGAGTAAATTTACATCACTTCTCTAGAAAGTGATTTACTCAGGTCATTTGTCCATTTGTAATCAATTTATTTTCCGAGCCTTGACTTATTTAAGTTCTCGATGTATTTGATTTGTTTTAAAGATTTATTCATGCATATGTGCATTTGTGTGCAGGCACCCACAGATGCTAGAAGAGGGCACTTGACCCCCTTGTAGTTGGAGGTGCAAGGTGATTGTTAGCCCCCTAATCTGAGTCCTGGCCACCAAACTCTATAATCATCTGAAAGAGCAGGCAGTTTTCTCCTGTCTCCTGATGTATTTTTATGTTCACCCTTTGCAAGTCATTTCTCAGGTACCATAGGATTTCTCTGTTGAACTGTTGAACTCTGTGCTGTCCAGATATGAACAATTAGTTTCATCACTTGTTGAGTTCTGCTTCTACTGACTTTGATGACATATTTTCTTTAACATTTTCTTGACAAGACCAATGTGAATAGTTTTCCTCTGTGTTTTCTTCTTGCAATTTAATGGTTGCACTTGTTATGTTTAGGACTATAGCCCCCTTTAAGTTGTTTCTCTTATAGTGTAGATGACCAGAACACAGTTTGGTATTTTGCTTATGGATATTAATTCAGCCATATTTGCTGAAGAGACCGTCCTTTGCTATGATTTCTCACTGTTTTTGTCACTTGCCTAGAAACATGTTAGTTTACTTCTTAGCTCTTATTCTGTCCCTGAGGCCATTTGGGCCTGTTTCATGCTGTATTGTGTTACTTTTGTTGCCATAGCATTGTAGTATATTTTAAAATCAAGTGCAGATTGGGTGTACCTTATCTGAAATGTTTAGGACAAGAAAGAGCCCAGATCTCACAGTTTTTCAGATACTTGAATACAAGCATACATAACATACATGACTGCTTGACCATCCCCAATTTGCAAGGCAGCTGCTCTACCACTGAGCTACATCACCAAGTCTCATCCCCAATTTGCAAATCTGAGTTTTGAGTCCTCTAGCATTTGTACTGTTTTGCATGGAACAAGTGAAAGCCTTTTTCTGTTCCTGACAGCAGTCAGGGAACCTTTGAGTGTTCACCACTGATTTGATGTTTGCTATGATCTTGTCATAAATGATTTTTATTATATTGAGGTACATTCCTTCTGGGCTTAATTTGTTGCAAAATCTTTTAAATCATAAAGTGCTGTCAAAGCATTAGCATCGATGCAGATAATTCTATGGTTTCTCCTGTTGTCCTGCTATGGTATTTAACATTAAACTTTTTAAATCCTGGGCTACAGAGCTGGCTCAGTGGTGAAGAATACTTGTTCCTGCAGAGGATCCAGGTTTGATTCCCAGCACCTACATGGTGACTCAGAACCATTTTAACTCAACAGGTACTAGGCACACATACGGTACACATACATACATACATACATACATACATACATACATGCAGGCAAAACACTCATAAATAAATAAATCTGAACTTTTGCAATTATATTGTAAGTTGAAAAATATCTAACCTGATCATGGATTCAAAACCTATTTATGTTTTGAATTCAGTTCTTTATTTTGTTGAGGATTTTTGTATCTGTTCTTATCAGGCATAATTCACCTGTGGTTTTTTTGATATCTTTGACTAGCTTGGAATCCAGACAATAACAATTTCATAAAATGTAGTTGTAAGCATTCCTTCTTCACTTCCCTGAAAAAAGATTTTGTGTGTTAATTCTTCAGATATTTGGTAGGAACCATAAGGCCCTGCCCTTCGTTTCTGGGAGTTTTGTTTGTTGATTTACTATCCTCTTCAGATCTGTCCCTACCTCTGTGTGTGTGTGTGTGTGTGTGTGTGTGTGTGTGTGTGTGTGTGTGTGTGTAAGCCATAGGTTTGTTATGGTGCTGGGACAGGCATATTAAACAAGTATCTGATGTGATGTTGATGCAGTTGACTCAAGAATCATTTTTAGATAAAAATTATTCCATAAATATGATTGAAAATACAATAGGTAGGTTCTTAGATGGCCTGTTGAATGAGGTTCTTTTCACTCAATTTCTGCCTAGCCTGAGGGAATTTGAATTCGTTTGACTGTGGCCTGCACACCAGAGACATCACATGTGGTCATCTAGAATTGAACATGCTCATGTTACAGACATGTTTCCAGCTATGTTTTTGTGTATCTTTGTTGTAGCTAATCATAGAATTTCTTAGGTTTGAGGTTGACTAGGGATGGACGAAGTTTTTGCCTATGGGCAGCCAAATGGATTTTGTGTATCAGTGACTGACTAGAAGAGGTAATGATGTTGCAAGTAAGTGTGGTTGAGAGGAGACTGTAGCATATTGTTATAATGACCAAACAATGAGACTGTAGGAAAGTGGCCCTGATTCTTATGAACTAACATGTCTAGAGAGTTTGAGTATTTTCCTTTCTCTCCCAAATTAACAGTTTTGGCAAACTAGGTTTGAAGTCTAGGTGATTCTTCCCAAAAGGAGTTTCAAAGACTCTCGGGAACTCCTAAGGATTTTGCAGGAACTCTGCTAAGTTGAAGCTGTATTACTACCATAGTAACTTATTACTTGACTTTTCTGCTCTAGTAATATCTGTGCTAATGTAGACGAATGATCATAGTGCCACTAATACTATGGCATTAATCACAGGAATAATAACAGATTGCACTATTAATTGTTTTATTCCTTGTAACCATGCACTTAATTAAAAATTAAGTCAATTTTATTTAAGAATATACTTGATATACAGTGTTATACAGAACTATCATCTGTCTGAACCAAACAGCTCTAACTTTGGGAAGGTCATCTGTACCTGCTTTCAATGGATCATCCTATTTAGGCTTGTTGAATATTTACACCCACACAAAGGTGTGGGGGGTCATGGGGTTCTCAAATGTCCCCTCATAGCCACTCCATACTACCTATTATATGTGCAACCCTGCCTTAACTGCATGCAAGCTTGGGGAAGGGCTAGAATATATAGTTCAGGGGTATTTATGAGTAGCAGACCCATCTGTGTGGCTTCTTGAAAGCCATCATCTCTGTTGGGTAAAGACTTTCTGGTGCAACCTTTTTGAGGGAACACACACTCTCCAGTAAGTAACCCCACACCTATGTTCAGTAAGGAAGCTCAATAAATTCTTTGGCTCTCCAGAGTGAACTCTGATGGAATTGTTTTTGGTTCACTGAGAACTTAGGAGGATGGGTATGTACTTCTCATATCTCCCTCTGGAAAGAAATTTGTGCAACACAGAGCAAAATTACTAATGTCTTCTTTCTTCTTCCTCTTCTTCCTCTTTGTTCTCCTGTGTAACCACACTGGCTGTACTGGAGTGCCTCAAACACCTCCTACCATCTACCTGCCCCTGCCATCTGAGTGCTGGGATTAAGGGCATGCGCCACCACCATCGCGACCATTATCACCAGGCTTGACAGGTCTTTTCAACAGATACCCACTGACAGTGAATCTATCCCTTTAAGTAAACCATTGAAAGTATGCACTGCTGAAGCTGGAGTTGGAAGTCTCAAGCAGAATTTTAGATTTAGGACAAATTGCATCTGCCACCATGAGCGTGACAGTTTCCCAATGCTTAAAGAATTTTCTGATGAGATCAATGATGACATTAACAAAAGTAATTCTTTTTTTATATCATATAATGAAATGTGTCACCATTTGAAAGATCTGCATAATTTACTGAGCCAATATTTTCGACCAGAACAATGCACACTGTTGGAAAATTTTCTATGGAGGAAGAATCCATTCAAAGTGCCACAGAGACCATAGATTTTCACACAGCAGATTATGGAACATGTCTTGATATAGTTCCACACGCTGCCCTGCAACTAAGAACAAAAATTAGGACCATATTTCAAGTTTTGAATTAGCATTATGGTAAATATCTTTAGGTATTTCTTTCCAAATAAATATTAAAAATAGTCAGGGCAGGGAAGGGATTGAAGAGATTGCTCAGTGGTTCGCAGTGTTGTCTGTTCTTTTAGAGCATCTGAGTTTGGTTCCCAGCAGCCCTACAGTGTGGTTACAACTGCCTGTAACTCCAGCTCCAGAGAGATGTGATGCTACCAGCCTCCACAGACAGCTGCACACATGGGCTAATTACCCTCTGACGAATGGACACACCATTAAAATAATCCAACTTCATCTTGAACAATTTTATTTCAGGTTTTCCTTTCATATACTTCACCTATCAGTTGTTTGTATATCAAGAAACAATGCAAAAGAGGGCTGTAGAGATTGTTCTGTGGCTAAGTGTGCTTGTTGCACTTGCAGAGGACCCAGGCTTGGTTCCCAGCACCTCTGTGGTGACTTATCATTGCATCTGAATCCAGTTCCTCTTCAACCCCTTGCAGGCTCATGCATAATGCACATGCCTACGTGCAGGCAAAGCACTCATCTACATAAAATAAAAATAATAAATCTCAAACATCATAGAAAAATCCATCTGTCTTTTGTTGAGCCAAAGGTTAAGAATGAGTTTCAATACTGTGAGATAGAATCACTGTGTTCCCAGTTTCTTTTCCTTTCGCAAGCTATGCATTATGTTTCCATGTAATTGTTTATGGTTATGCTTATTATATTTTCATGCTCGAGAATGAACTTAAGAGTTTTGTGCACTCTAAGCACACACTCTACTAGTAAGCAACAACCCTAGTCCCTATTTTCATTATCAGTTTAAGAGTTAATAGAGTTTTACACGTTTTTGTGTTTCAGTTTCCAGCACAGTAGGTATTTGTGGTTTTAACCTAAGTTCCAAATGCCCTTTTGGGACCTTTGGCGATTCTTGAAACAGTTTAAATGGGTCTTGAGACTGCAGTATTTGAGAAGCACTGGCCTAGAGAAACATTTCGTAAAGAGTGCTCCAAGATTGCTGTCCCCTGAGATACTCTGCAAACCCCAATAGAGCGATCAAAAACCAAAGGCAGCACAAAGCAAGAAGACTTGTGGGCAGATTTCTTTAGAAATGTTCCCAGATGTATCCTTCTATGAAGACTCACAGTTTGCAACAACATGGTAATGATTCACCTTGAAATTTTCTATGTCTCAATCTTTCATAAATTCTCTTCACCATGAAAATATTTGTTTTCATTGGAAACTGTTTAGAAAATTTTCCTATGCTAACACTCAGCATTATTGTTATAAATATTTCCCTAATGATAGACTATGTGTACATCATTAGTTATTAGTTCATAGAACCTGTGATTTCACTTTGGGGGCCAATCATACTTTCCTTATGAATATCTTCCACATAATAACTTCCATCTCCAGCCACCACAGACGAAGCTTTAGTGACTAGAGAACATGTTATTACTAATGTCTGGCTTTACAGTTTTATAAGGTTGGATTGTTATCAGTTCTTAACAAATAAACAAATTCATGTAAAGGAAAGATGGTGAGAATATTTCCTTATGGTTCCCATCAGTGTGCCTAAGGAGAAAAAATTACACCACTAATAAGGTTGTGTTAGAGATATCTTAAGATATGTCTTAATAATTGATGGCATATTAAATTTTAGTTTAGGAATTGATTTGCTGATAACAATTCCTTAATTTTCAGGATAGAATTATAACTTAAAATCTAGCTTAAATCTTTCCTTAGGAACAAGCAAAATGTGAATTAAAATGTATTTATGGAGCTGTTCTCTGAAGGATTATTTAGAATACCCCAAACTGAAAACAGCTGAAGTGTTCACAAATGTGGAAACAATAGAAAACCATAGCATATTCATGAAGTGGAAATTTCTAGTTCCTTTACCAACTCAGTGTGTTGTGCGATGTTCTGGAAGCTGTCTTGTGAGAGGGCATGTTATATTTTGCTGAAAACAGACACTTGAGAGGGTGTGTGATGTTTAGAAAGAATGTAAATGCAACCCCTCAAAGAGTAAGGGGGGTGCTCTTGCATTGCTATGCCTTGCAATGCTTCATTGGTCTTCACCTCATAGAGAGAAATGTGCCAGATACCTTCTCGTGGTATTGCAGCTGATTCAGGCTTCTTCCACCGTCTCGTGCAGATTTCTCAGAGCCTTACTGCTACTGATTTGTGTTTGGTGTTTGCTATTGAACTGGAGCGCTGGTATCCTAATAACAAAGAATAGAATTGCCCCAAGGAACTACTTCTAAACACATCCACAACACCCTTATCCTATTAACCTTCTTTTCCCCTTACCTCTGCTTGGAGAAGGATTGAAGAATCCTAAATACAATAGGTTTTGAAAAACATCTAAGCCTACACATTCACATAACTGGAATAAAACACAGGCTTGGAGATGCCTGGCTTTTGAAGGCATTCATACTTTTGGGACCTTAAGTGTTCCTTAATTTCTGTAAAATAAAAATAGCATGGCATATTTTCAGATAGGTTTTCCTGTTTACATTGCTACCATCTTTGGTAGCATTTTCTCCACTTCCTTAAAAACTGAGTGTTATTTTAACCAAGTTTCTGAGATATCAGGGTAAAAGTGGTATGCCATTTCTGCTCAGTGGAGAAGACAGGCAGCAGGGGGCGGTACTTCAGAAGAAATGGACCTAATTACCATCGTGTAAGCAGAACCTTTGCCTCCACTACCTACATATAGGCCAACTGATTGCTGAGACCTAATAACCTCTTGGAGAATGTTCTAGGATCCAAGATCTGAGAATTAACGATCATCAAGGAAATTCCGTCGTGCTAAATATAGCGATTATATTCTTTTGTTGGATGGATTGAATATGTTTTGTGTTAAGGCCATCTCTATCTGCATGTAAGTAAACATTTGAAGTCTGAGAGGCACAGAAAGAATGGACCCCTGCTCGTCTCCAAAGTTCCAGAGGCTTCCCACTATAGAGTGATGGCAGATCATAGAACTATCTGTTGAGTGATTAAAACTGCCACCATGGTTTCATTTTTCACAAGCTTTTCTGAGAGCGTCATGCAAAAGCATTGTGGAATGTCTATGGGCTTGTCAGAAGCTACTAAAGGGGATCATTGCCTATCTCTCCCCTGTCATTCACCAAAGATGTGCCACTACGCCTACAGAAATCTTTTGTCATGGTCACACTGCAACTGGGTAGAACGCTCAGGAAAATGTCATAAAGCATAGGCATGTGGAAAGAATCAAAAGGCAGGGTTGTCATTCAAAGACTTGTGCTTCCAGCTTGGGCTCTGGTCTGTACTGAGCCCCCGAATGTCTGTCTCAGTTTGGCAGTGCAATTAATACTCAGACAAGATGAGGAGAGACGCTGGCTGTTGCAGCTCTGTGACTACACTGTTGCTTCACTGATCATTTCCTAGTTTCATGGTCATTTCTGCTGTGGAAGCATTTTCTTAGGGCTTTTGGTTGCTGAATTTTTGCCTTTCTTTAAAGAAAAAAAACTGCCCTTGGAATGATGAAAATGGAAAAAAAAAAAAAAAGAAAGAAAAAAAAGGAAGAGAAAGAAAAGAAAAGAGAAAAGAAAAGAAAATTGGAATCAGCAAATGGAATGAAAGTAAATATCGTGTAGACCCAGACTAGAAATAAAGATGTTTTTTCTTCCTTTTGGAGGATAACTATGCAACTTTCCAATGTGTATCAGATCTTGTGTACGTTTTTAATTCCCGGACATTAAAGGTGGCAAAATGAAGTTTTCAAATGTAGAGAGGGTTTCTGTGCATTCTGACAATAAACTTAATGTCTATTGTAACTGAGATTTGTCCTTTGACCTCAATATGAAATTCTCCTTTTCTAAATAGTAATGATGATAACAAAAAATAATCATAGTAACGATAATAACACTCTTATTGCTTTTTCTCCTACATCTTTCTGCAGTGCCATAACTTAGTAAAATTATACTCCAGATAAAAGTTTTAAAGACTCCTCTACACCGAGTCATGGGAGACAGCTGTTAGGTATTGAGTAAAACTTTTTGATATGATAACCTATGGTGAATAAAAAATACTTGGATGATAGCCTCTGCATTGTTTGAGACACACATAATGTAATAGAAAAAATGTAGCCCTAATATAGTCTCACTTAAAGGAAAGTTTATTTTCAACACATGCTGTGTAAAGCCCAGTATTAGGATCCGCTATGAGGATTTGCTGGTGTGACAAGTAGAAGACAGGTAGAGCCGATGGGTAGGAAAGACATTTAGTTTTTAAACTGAGGTATGGAGCGTTAATATTCCTTTCCCAATTTCTCTTTATGAATTGTGCACTTCTGGCTG
This sequence comes from Rattus rattus, assembly GCF_011064425.1. Taxonomy (NCBI): domain Eukaryota; kingdom Metazoa; phylum Chordata; class Mammalia; order Rodentia; family Muridae; genus Rattus; species Rattus rattus. Next base: position 80,774,948 of record NC_046165.1, on the reverse strand, counting down.
CATGCGTGACACAATTTATACCCTCACGAACATGTTCTTCAATGGCTCGCACATCTACAGTGGAAATGCGAGTCTCAAAATTGTATTTTTCCCTATAGGATCTAAGAATGGCACTTGGCCGCCATAGCTAAGTGGTCCCTGGAGACCAACACTGAATTCAAATGCTAACCCAATGGGGTTGCTTTAAGGACATTAAGTCAGAGATTGTCTCCTCTGTTTCTGTCACCTTTTTCTTGTCTCATTTTCCCTGCTTACCTCTGTAACTCCTGCAGTGACCAGCCTTCCCTTTAATAGTCTCAGGTACTTATTTAATCATGAATCCATGGGGTGGGTGGGGTTGTCTCTGGTTCTTTGGTCTCCATTTCTTTATCTAAAAGAAGGTTATTGATGTGTTCTGTTCCACTTTCATATTTGAAGCCCCATGTTTACGGCTCCTTCTGCTTTGATCCTATATCAATTATAGATACTATACAGATTCAAAAGGAACCCCATGAAAACATCTCGAGGATTGTAATGCTGTGCTGAAGTGTCAAATGGAGTCCTCGATGCTCCGTATCGTTCTCTGTGGTTGCTCCCATGGCTAATAGAAATTAAATTTTCCTATGTGGTTAATTCCACACTGTGCGTAATAGTACAGTGTAACTTAAAAAGAGCACTCATGGATTCATTAGTTCTGAAGCCAGGGATTTCCAGCTCTGTGCCAGAGACAGGTGCCTGAGGGTCACCAAGTAGAGTTTACTTCAAAGTGTTGCATGAGGCTAAAGGGCAGGCTCATTGCTCAGTCGTCCAGTTAACCGAACAGTGGATAGTACTTTACCCATCCTTACTTGAAAACAGCGGCCATCATGGTTTAATAAAGGCTGACCCATGAGCCCAGTCTGCCCTGTGCCTGAGTTGAGCCATTCTGTTACGCCTTTAGTGTGTGGTTAAAATCCAGACATGGTGCTGATGAAGACATTAATATGTGAAAGCTAATTGCAAAAAAAGGTTAATTTTTAAGATTTATTTTTAAAAATCTCTTTTTCTGCCTGGAGCAGAGTCTTGCTGCATGTTGCAATAACCCCATGGACTGCCGTTGAGATCAGAAGTGCTGACGCAGCACTTGTGACTTTAAGCAAATCTGCTGCTCCAATTTCCTCCATCTGCTTGGAATAAAATAATAGAAGGATGAAATCTGGCAAAGTTGTAGGGAAATTTGTTTCTTCCAAAAGTTGCAGATATTTGAAAATGGGTGCAGGTGTAAGGGGGAAATAGTTCCTTAAAAAAAAAAAAATCAGGTCACTCCAAAACTGAGAGCCTTATTGGATCTCCATGGAAACAAACAGTAAGATTTGTTCTGTCAAGTCTTACCCCAATGAGAGAAGAGTGTCAGATCTTTTAACAAGTCAGCATCTGGTCCCGAGGATCCAGGTACAGCCTTCCCCAGGTGTTTGCTTAGCGCTTCTAACTAGGCGCGAGGGCTATCCTTTCTTCCACATGTTTCAAGAGCAGAGTGGTTGGCCTTCGTGGAGGACTGGCTCCTTTCCTTCCCGCCATAGATTGGAGCATGCGCAGAAGGACATCCATCATTCAATCCACACATGAGAGCATGAGCAGAGGGGTTGGAATGCCACCTGAGCTTCCTGCCCTCTCTGCCAGGCACGATGGCTACAGCTCCCTTAATCCTTAAATTAGAGCGGGCATCGCGATTCTTTTTCAGGGAATAAATCTACGTCTGTTAATCGCCACACAGACAGAGTAAACTCTTAGAAGGAAGTAGGTTATTAAAGATATTCCACAGAAAAGAGCATGGGGGTCAAGCTGCTCTCATGGCTCAGTTTAATCTGTCCTTTGGTTCCCAGAAAGTTCAAGACTATGTAGAAAAAGGGAATAATCCTGAAGAGATTCTATAAACGTAGAATGTCCTCATGTCAAAAACTGATATAGACCTATACAGATGTTTTATGGCCGTAGCATATGGATATTTAGGTATAACATAAGCTCTAGCAGTCTAGGCTTGTCAATTTATGAACACAAATTAAAACACTTGAAAGAGTTTGTCTCTAAAATTACAAATAAGTTTACCCTTAGAAATACATCTGCACCATTAACCACAGGACAAGTTGGTCCTGTGGACAGACATGTGGTCCACAGTGGATAGCAGAAAACTGTAGACATTTATTCTGTATCAGCTATGGGCCTAGACTTCCAAAATGAAGATCCCACAAGATATGCTCTCTCTGAAGGTCCTTGAAGGTGATCCTTCCTAGCCATTTTCTGCCAGCTTGTGGTTGCTGGAGTGTGCTGGCTTGCCTTGGAATGCAGGCCGGGAACACTCGGCTCTACTCCTGCACCCAGAGCCACAGGGCATTGAACTTGTCTGTCAACATTTGTGTTTGTTCTTGTGAGGGCACTAGTCATTGCGTGAGGAATCACTCTGATCCTATGGTATCTTGTTACTAATTAAGGTCGCTAATTAATTGTTTCTTCAATGGTTTGGAAATAAGATCCCATTAATATCTGTTGGAGGATGGCCACCAAAAGTTTTTATAAAATTCACTGGAAATATCTTATATTTGCCTATAAAAGTTGTTCACAAGGAAATTAAGGATGAAATTAAAATTATGGAATTATTAAAAACTTAAGTTAATAGTCAATCTTGAAAAGAAAAAAATGCCATTAGGCAAAAGATTACAAAGTGAATATAAAACCCATTTGTACTGCACTGTGACAGATACAGAAGGGTGTTTTATGTCAGCATTATTATTTAGCACTGGGTGGTGGCTTCTGCCTGTGCCATTATATAAAAATATTAGGCAATAGAAACATTAGGAAAAGCAGAATAGTCATCTTTATTAAATACACTAATATGACTATAATCTTTAAAACTGGAAGACTGATGCACACTATCCTTAAAAACAAGTAGACTAAATGGCTGTGGGTAAATATATTTTTAAAAAAAGAAATCAAAGCTCTTCCTATTCAATAATAAGTTATACAGAAATGGATAAATCCATTGTAATAAATTTAACAAGAAAAATAAAAGGCTGTTACAGAAAAGGGGAAAATTGCATTATGACAAATATTCTCTGTCAAAACAGTCATAACATATTCCCTGCTATTTCCTAATGTAGAATGTCAATCCTTCCTGAAATAGTATATATATGTTAATGCGATTCATCAGAATGGCAATGAGTTTTTGTTTTCACTTTAATACACATTAAACCTTAGTATAAAGTTACTGTTAATAGAAATGCTGCATTCTTGGCCATGTGCAGTTGAACAGAAAGGAGAGTAAGAAATGGATCCAAATGTATAGTAATAATGTAAATATTGAATGAAAGCTCTTTCCAATCACTAGAGGACTGTATGTTTATACAAGAAATGATGCTCGAAACTGACTTTTTGCCAGTTAGACTTTAAGTACTACATCCCTCATTTCTTACTACAGAACTTCAGATGGGTTAAAAATAGGCACACGTACACATGAAAGATGTTCCCTGCCAATGCTCAGGAGAGAAAACCACCACGACAGAGACACAAACGCCTGTTCACCTTCAGAACTCACAGAAAGATGATTTCAGATCACAGTGGAACCCTGTTTCATGCTCAAAAAGTCGAAAAAGCTAAAATATTGATAGGTACATCCGTGCTTAGTGAAGATGTGGAAAAGTTCCACTTTTCCTCTATTGATAAATCTAGAAGTACCCGTCAGTTGAAATTAGTGAGAGGCCTGCTCTCTGACTCTATGTCCCTGCCTTCGGGAACAGTACACGTGATGAAATGTATGTTCACAGATGGTTTCTAGACTGTTTATAGTTATAAAGAAAAAAAATCAAAACAATAACTTTATTTAAATGACAGCTTGAGAGCAGAGAGAATTAGTGAGTGTTATACAACAGTGTTATGAAATGTGAAATAGGAAAATGACGAAATACAAGTATGTGCTTCCTAACACATCCATGGTTTGATAAAATGATAAGATGTGGTCACTGATTCCTTGGGACAGCAGGCATCCACTGTGATAAAAAACAAAAACAAAACAAAACAAAACAAAAAACAAAAAGAAAACAAACAAACAAACAAAACAATTCCATGTATGATATAACCTATGTTGATCTATGATGGCATGAACCAGAGAATGGTGTGGGAGGGTAAACGATGTCTACTTCTTGTTTTGTTTTTGAAAATCTACATGTTTATATTCTATGTACTTACGTGAGTGCTTTAACTATGCTGCACATATATTATTTTCAAGGTTAAAATAATTGTTCTCTGTAGTATTTAATTTCCTTCAAGGTGAGTTTCATCTTAAATCTACATGGTGCTATATTTTAAAATAATTCTTCTGCTTCGGGCAAAATGAGCCAAAACTACAAATATTTTATAAATTACTGTTAAGTACATTGACAGAAGAGAGATAAAACACCAATATAAAATTCAACCTTGTTAGCTATGAAAGAAATGATCATTAAAGCAATAATAAATTTTGGCACAGATTGGCAAGGATTCAAAATATCACTACGTCCCATTATTATACAGAGCCTAGGGAGAGCTGCATATCTTATCTGGTAAACTTTCTGGAGTAGTTTGTCAAGACTTGGTAAAAAACAAACAAACAAACAAACAAGCAAACAAACAAACTCCAGTACGTTCCACTCCATGCTGTCTAGGGCTTCTATGAAATACCACTAAGGAAATAACTGTAAAGGTTTCTGCATATATGTTCATTTCAACTTTACTCAGTCAGATAGGATTGCTCTAAGCCTTAGTGTTCACAAACAGCTATTATATTTTCAAATTAGGACTGTGGCCAGAGACACATACAATATGCTGAGGTTACTTGTTAAGGTTTAGGCTTTCATCCACAGTCTAGGTGCTCAGTGTGCAGTTGATTGGTAGTCAAGGAAGCTTCTAGAAATGACCATTTAGTGTGATACAATGTCGAGATTGTGGATAGTATAATGAACTGGGGTTTTGTAGCCTGGGTAGTTTGTAAACTTCTTGCCATGTGCTTAACGGCCGTTTATCAGGGCTACATACACACAAAAAAACTTACCCCAAAACAACATTCAAAAACAACAAAACCACAAAACAAAACAAAAACCAACCAACCAAACAACAAAAACTACCTTAATTCTGTTTTTTAAAACATCCAAACGTTTTTTTAAAGGCACAAGAGGCCAACTTGGGAACATTTTAGGACTCGAGAAGGGCAGGAGAAATAATACAACAGGCAGAAAGAATATCCAGACTGAGAAAGAAAGTGCTATTACTATTTCCTAACAGGATGTGTTAGTACTTCATAAGGCATCCCCAGAGGCCTGTTGAGAAGTTTGTTGTGTGTCTATTGTTACTTAAATACCTGACCTTTCCGAATTAGCTCAGCTTGTACAGGCCGCCTCACAAAGGGCTCTCTCCACTGGTGTACTTGCAGTTTTCCTCAGGAAGTAAATCACTCCGTGTATCTTGTTCCCAAACACTTATCTCAGAAGCAGCACTGTTTTCTGATAGAAGGCAAATGTCAGGACTGAAGGCATGAGGCAGAGGCCTGATGGCTAGTCCTAAAATGCTTCTTTTATGTTCTAGAAGCCAATCTGCATTCTTCTGAGCAGTGTAGAATGTCAGTACAAAGCCTTATCTCTGATGGAAAGATGGGGTGGGGCTCATCCCCCATTTCTTTATTTAGAGTTCGCATTGAGAATGGCAAGCACTGTTTGAAAGGTCATCCCATTTCAAGTAGCAGACGGATAGGAAGAAAGGCTCTGGCTTTTACAAATAACTTAATTGAATTCTCCTTGCCGTTTCTGCAGGCAATTCAGGATATTTTTTAAAGCATTGATCCATAATTAGCTTTCAGAGCAGTTAGCATTGTTAGACAGATGTGTGAATCTCCATGTATATAAGGGAGCAGTATCACACCCATTCTGTCTACTTGATTGTTTTTTTTTTTTCCTGTGCAAACAAATTTATGCTATAAAACATAAATCGTTACTCTAATGAAAAGAAGCAAATTAATTTTTTTTGGAACTCTGACTTGCCACTCATCTTGGGCATGGCTCTGTTAAAAAGGTCAGTTTCTTTGCCTTCCTATAAGCAAATTACTATTTGTGTCTGTGTAGGGTATTTATGTGGTTGTCTGTAGGCAAAGGATCATGGGGGAAGGGAGCTTCCAAGCCATGAAAGCGGATTTATGCTATATAATAGAATATATGACAAGAATGGGTAAGACTTTAAAGAAAGTTTTATCATCATGGCTTATTTACAAGTTTTTATTTATTTGCTGGTTTTTAAGTATTTGTAATCTTATGTGATATGGACCAGAAAATATTTAGAATGCCTTTGATCCAAGCATTTTCAATGCAGAGATAGGCAGATGTCTGGGAGTTTGAGTCCAGCATGCTCTACAGAGTGAGTTCCTGAACAGCCATCGAAACACAATAAGACTATCTCAAGAATAACAAGTCAAAATGGCTAAGAAATGTGGATTCCCGAGAAACAATGGGCAGGACTTTTTTTTGTAACAAAAGCTCTCATTAGTCATCTCAGACTACAATAGACTCCAAATGTGTCTATTTAGATATATTTTTGAAATAATGCTTGCACAGGGGAAGTGTCTGTGGTTGGTATGTACAGTTTGAACAGATAAGCACCTGTTTACCCAGGTTAAGACAGAGGATATCCAATGCCTTCAGGAGAGCTGATGTGGCTCTGACCACAGCATGGGAGAGCTGCATCCTGTCTTGAAGATCATCATAATACTCTGTATCTTGACCCTCTATTAACAGCTTTGGGATGTGTAGTCAGCCAGCATTTTGCCATGTTTTGGATATTACACAAATGGAATCATACTGCACACATCTTTTAAGGTGAATGTATTTATAATTAAGCCCAGGTTGGTGGCAGATACAACTGATGTATTACCAATCAGATCATGAAATGGATAGCCTCTGAGGCTTGGATACACTTGAGGTTTCAATAAGGATGCAGGGTAATTTCTTAAGTGAAGTCTCTTGTGAGTTCACTCATGTTAGTGGTGCCACGGGATTTGTGGTTTGGTATCTCTCCTTAGAGAGTTTGTTCCTCCAAACCTCACGGATTCTTCAGAACTTGAGCTCAATGCAGTGGTAGTCTGTGTGGGTTTCTATGGCATTGGTAACAGAGGAATAAATCACATCTCTTACCTAAGGTCATAATGTTCAGAGGTAAATGGTTAAAGAGTCCTTTCATTTATTATTTATGGAGATAACAATACTCAGAGTGTCTAAGGAAGGCTCCTTTTTATGTCATAAATATAATCTAGTGACATTTTTGAAATGTCTTCTAGAGCCTGGCCTTCTGATCCATGGACACTGTCTTTTATATCCGTACTGGCCTATATCTTCCCTCCTTCCTCTCTCCTCATCTCCTCAATGCTGAGTGTGACTGGTTTTCAGATTCCAGATGGATTTGAAAAGCCACAGTCACAGGATCAAGAACAACAAGTGATTTACAACCCCATTTCTACATGGTTTAGTAAACAGACAATTTTACATGACGAGCACTTGAACCCAGGGGTTATTTATTGTCCATTTGTCTGGGGTGAATAGTCATCGCTTTTTATCCATTGGAAATAGAGATTTTATTTCTTAGCTTAAACAAAGTGTACCTTTAAATTTGAATATGCTGAAATTCACTTCTCCAGTTATAGAGACCTTTCTACATGGGGCTTTCAAAATAATCTATTTATCTCAGCTATAGGATGTATATATAATATAGTCAATGTCTTACAAAACTGAACTGATATATTTTATATTGCATCATATACAGCTCCATCCTGCTTCCTCTTATTGCCCTCCCTTTAAAGCAGCAGGACTCACTGGACAGTCTGAAATTCTAATGGTGCACATCTACCATTGCTACATGCTACCACATTCTAGCACTTGGGGGGCAGAAGCACGCAGATCTCTGAGTTTGAGGCCAGCCTGGTCTATAAAGCTACTCTGAAGACAACCAGTCCTACATGCTAAACCCTGTCTCAAAAAATAAAAACAAACAAGACAAAACAAAACCAAGAAAGAAAGGCAGGAAGGAAGAAAGGGAGGGAGCGAGGGGACTCTTGAATCAAAGAAAATTTGATAAGCTAATTAGCTAATGTTTAGATTTAATGGGGAATAGAGTTGGATCATATGTTCCTTACATCTGTATCTTCAGTAAACACCCAGAGTACTTCTCCAGGGCCCACGAGTTTCCATAATGATAGTGTCAAATCCATTTGTGTAAAGCTAAATTCTTTATCGAATATATTTTGTACCAGACATTGTCCTAAATTCTAGACAAATATTAACTCTTCTAATTTTCAAAACAACTATCCTGGTGGTGCCTGCTGTTGTTTCTCATCTAACAGATGAGAAAATTGAGGCACAGAGAATTTGAATGCATTTCCAAATATCAGTCAACCTGTCAGTGACATAGCCTGGACAACATAGTTCTAGAATGCCTTACTACAATCTCTCTAGCAGTGGCTGTTGTTCTGAACTCTTACTAAAATTAAGTAGTGTGCTAGGAACTTTACATGAGTCACAGTTCCTCACACTCTCAAGACAGCATGTGGAGTGACCCCCAGCAGATACAGAAATCAAGGCCTACAGAATTACATCATTTGTGAGATACAAGACTGATACTTGATCCCTTGCTGCTTTCCATGCACTTAACTATATTTTATATGTTCCCATAAAAGTGGGACATTTTACATTGTGAAGGAATCATGATGACTTTTATTTTCTGTCATGTCATGTTCTCACTGGCTGACAATGCCAAGGAAACGTGTGTGTTCTGGAGAGCCAGAGGGTAGCTCTGCTAGGCAGGACCACACCCAGAGACAGCTGTAAACTGAGCTCGACAGTGCTCCTCACCCATGTTTCTGTCTGGCTTTCTAGTATTCAAACGTGCTTCACAAAATTTCTTCTGGATTCTGATACCTCGACTAAGCCCTGTCCTAATGCAATGTCATTCTTGAATGGGACCTAATGCTTGTCCACTGCACTTTGAATGTCTCTCAATGAGGACTGAAGAGTCCTTGTGTGGCTACATGACTGGATGGTGGAAATGCTGGACTGCATAGCTTACTAGTGGTAGACAATGAAGGAGACTGCCCAGTCTTTAGACCTTGCCTAATGTAGCAATGATGTCTGCACAACCGTTGTGAAAGCACTACATGCTTCTCATAGTGAGAGCTATGAGAACCTTGATGGTGGAAGATCTAGTCCAGAAGATGCAGGAATCTGTGCCTATTCATTAAACCATACTGTACATTCATGCTTGCTTAAATTGTACAGGACATGGTCCCATGAAGAGGCCAGAATGATGGGGCCTTCTATGACAATGGGAATGTTTTCTTTAGAAGTGTATAGTCTATTCCTTAAACTTAATATCCCTTTATCAATTTGTTCATAATATTTACTCATGACTTTAGCCTCTTGAGTTAAATCTTGTGCAAACACAGTAATTTTCAGACACAAGTGAATTGAAAAAAATACCTAATTGGTCATATTGAATGTATAGACATTTCATTTCTCCTGTGTTTTAGAGAGAAATGTTTTACTGTATGTATACATAATGTGTCTCTGCTATTATACATGTATGTAGACATATGTACATATGTTGGCATATACATGTAGAGGCTAGAGAGCAACTTTGGCTCTTGTTCCTTAACTGTGTATCTTATTTTTTGAGATAGGGTGTCCCATTGTCCTGGGATATTCCAAGTTGGCATAGTCTGGCCGGCCAATAAACCCCAGAGATCCATCTGTCATTTTCCCCAACCCCAGCAGTAGGATTATAAGTGAGTGGCACTGTGCTCAGCTATTTTATGTGGGTCCTGAGGGATAAAACATAGATCCTCATGTTCACAAGGCAAGCATTTTCCTGACTGAGCCATCAATCCAGCCCCTGAGAGAAATATTTAAAACAATCATCTTTCTTGAAGGCAAATTACTACTAGATTAAATTAAAATAGTCCATGCTTCTTTTTATTATAATAAGAAAAAATTCTTCAGTTTGGAAAATATGTCCACTCTGCAGTTTTCCATTCACCTGTAAGAAGGGTGTTTGGGGAATAGTACCTTATTAAGAAGGGATTGAAGAAGCTATGAAGTTAAACTGATGTCTGAGCAGTGGCCTCCACTATAACTTTTCTGATTTCTTATAGAAATAAGATATATCAGAGAGTCACTGTCACAAAAAATGACTTACTACTATCAATCAATTTTTGGTTTCTTTATTGAATTCTGGTAATAGAAAGTTACATGCACCCAGAACTAAACAATTCAACCAATGACTCTGTTGGGCTGTGTCTGGGCAGAGGAAAGGTCTGTAATGTGTTGGCTACTGTCTTTCTCCTGGCTCAGAAATGTGCAGACACGACACCCACAGTCAAATGTGGAGCTTGGGGATTCTTATGGAGGAATAGAGGAAAGGACTGCAGGCCCCAGAGGGGATAGCAACTCCACCGGAAAACCAACAGAGTCAACTCACTTGGACCTTGGGGCTCTCAGGGTCTGAACTTCCAAGTAAAGGACATACAGGGCTGGCCCAAGGCCTTCCTGCATGTATACAGCAGATGTGCAGCTTGGTTTTCATGTGGGTGCTGAACAACTGGAATGAAGACTATCCCAAAAGTCGTTGCCTGCATGTGGGATATATTCTTCTAGGTGGTGTGCTTTCCTGGCCTCAGTGGGAGGGGATGCACCTGATGTGCTTAGGGGAGGGAATACCTAGGGAGCCTCCACCCACGCAGAGGAGAAGGGGAGGGGGTGGGGGTTAGGGATTGTGGGAGGGGAAGAGTGAGCAAGATGTAAAACGAATAAGGAAAATTAAGTAATTAATTAAGTGATTAATTAATTTTTAAACAATAAAATAATTAATTTTAAAATGTTAAATAAATGAAATAGAAATGTGCAGACACTAGAAAGAAGAGCAATCTACCTTATGAGCTAACTGCAAGTGCTTTGAATGAAGCAGCACAGTTAATGACGAAGGCCTGCGCTTTCCAGTATCTGCTGGGAGAATGGAAATGGTGGTTAGTTCTTTTTCGCTTTCCTATAACTACTAGTTCAAAGCAGCTCAGATGTATTACTTTGTGATTCTGGGGAGTTATAAGTCTGAAATGGATCTCACATTAAACTAAGATTAGAATCCCAGCTGATCTGAAGTCCTTTCTGGAGTCGGGAGCTTGTTCCTTGTTGTCTATCTGTAGTCCGTGATCCCCTTCAGAGGCACCATTGCATTCATCTTCAAATAAACATGTTCCCGTCTCATCATTTTCTCTGTTCGCTTCTCTCTGCGTATTTAACAAGCCCCATGGCAACATCTTCATTCTGAGACCTCGTAATTAGCCATTTCTATACTTGTGCTCTCTGAATTCTCCTTTGGTTATGCAACCTAATGTATGTTCACATTCCAGGGGTCGGGATGCAGACATTTCAGTGAGGTCATTCTTCTTCCCAACTGTGCTACATTATACAATGGCAGGGTCTTTGTCAGGATCTGTCATGGTTAACACACTACACCTGTGCTGAGTTCGAGGGATTTTTGTTTTCCTAATCAGGTTAAATCAGATAGCAATGCAGATCGTATACCAAGCCGAGGAATCCCACATACCAGAAAGGCTGTTCGGGGTTGGGAATGGGAGCACACATTCTGTACAGCAGCATGGCCTTGGGGACCCACATGAAGCAATAGCAATGCACAACTCTTCCCTTGTAAGTACAGGCTCTTTAAGAAGAAGCAAACACATTTCGCTTTTAGAGAAAATATTTTTTTTCTACTTTCAAAGTCATTCTAAAATTTTAAATTATTTATGTTTTGCTTAAAATTTTAAAATAATTTCATGCAGGAAGGAATAAGCAAAAGTTTTAAAATTTCATAAGTGATAAAGGAGAAAACGCTATTCTGGAGCCCTAGAGTAAACGTTAGCTTTCCAGGTGGTTTATTCAGATCCACAAAAGGATTTTTAGCATCTCGGCAGCTTCGGTTGTATCACCAAACAAAAGGAAAAGTGAGAGAAATGGTTTAGGTTATAGAAGAGTAGGATTAATTGTTTGGAATACAGATGAGCCAATCAAGAAAGCATGGTGAGGAAGCCAGGGTAGCGATCCTAACTGGTCTGATAGTATGGAAATGGCCATTAGGAGCTGTGAAGAAAAAAGTCAACAAAATGAAATGTTTAGTGAACAATCATTCAAAAAAAAAAAAGGAAAGTATCATTGAAATAAATGCTGTGATATTAAAACAGAGAAAGTGTAGCACCTAGAACCAATCTAAGAATTAAATCTGTGTTTAGGGAAGAAGACCATCTGAATAGATTAGAACTCAAAGATTAATAAAAAGTCCTTTGAGCTTAAAAATTCACCAACATCCGAAAGGTGGTACATGTGGCAAAAATCCTTCCTAGACAATTATTACACACACTGGATTAGAAAATACTGTTTAAATAGGAGAGAAATATCAGGGCTGGAGGGCAGCTCAGTGGTTCATCGAGGTGTATTGTGGGACTAGCTCACCCATTGGAACTTCATGAAATAAGTGTTTGGTTACAGTGGCTCTCTGTTTCCGCTAAAAAAGCACAATTACCCTTAAGTTACCAAGATGGCATGCACCTGAAAGACAATGACTTACCAAGATGAAGAAAAGCAGTAAAGCTTAACAGACAACAGTAAAATAAAGCAAAGTGTAATATGGGTAATATTTAGACAAAGTCAAATCAAAGATACTAGAAATACCAAATGTGACAGGACTTCAGCTTTCAGATGGGCTTCAGTGTGAAGACTGGCTGTTTGGAATTGTTATTGATGTGGTAATGGCTTCAAAGTACTTGAAGCAGAGGACATTAAAAATATAAGGAAAAATTGGTAGTTGAATTGTGTGAAACGTCAATACACTTTCATTGATCTTTCTTGGATCAAACAAACACAGAATACATGAGTGCTTTAATAACTGAATAGAGGTGATTTAATAAATATTTATTGAGTTTTGGCCTCTCGAAATAAGCAACACACTTTCTTCTTAAGGAGATATAAAACATTTAGAAAATTGATCATGTATTGTACTGCAAAGGAGCAATGTAAAATTATGAAATATAAAATGTTAACAGGCCGAATTCTCTGTCTACAATGAAATGAAACCAGAAATTAATTACAGGAACTTACATTCAAAACTCAACAAGTTGGAAAACAGCAGTAGCCACAACAGCAGCAGCAAAGACCTTTGTTCAAACAGCCTCAGGTTCAAATAGAAAACCGATTACTACACTGCTGTAAGAACAGAACTCTGTGGCTGAAATTTAAATGGCCAAAGCTATTAAATTAGTACCACGAGGCCTGTCCTTGTCAACAACTTTAACACAACTACAAAAATGTGTAGAAAATAGCATTGGTGCGTTTGTAAATACAGAGCTACCATTTCTAAGGAGCAAATCATGGTCACTCCCTGGCTAGCAATGAGGACGAACCTGTAGGTTTAATGAGAACACATATCTCAGACTGTAGGCTATATGGAGTGTAGAAATATGATCCAACACCTGCCCAGTTTTGCAAAAGATAATTCCCGTCATCACAAAGCTGATGCATGTCATAATCAAATTACTTAGAATCTAAGTAAAGGAAGGTTTTGCTAGAAGCCAGAGGAGTACATGGGTTGTCAGAGATGGGTACGGCTGACCTGCCTCGTGACCTCTAAATGGGGAATGCAGTGAAACAGTATCTTTAGTGAGGTTCCTAACTCCCCTGGAGAGACACAGGCAGAGTCTATTCCCCAAAATAGGCACAGAGCAAACAGGTGGTCAAGTACAGCTTGACAAAATGATGTGCTTATGGGTCGCTGAGGCTCATGAGTGGCTCATGGGATGATAAGACCCCAACATCTCGCCAATCATTTAACCTTTTAGCATTTCTTAGACTGCCTATATCTGGAGCAGGTGGGAGGGTCATGTGATCTCCCCTGCCCCTGCACCCCATGAGGGAGTAGTAACCACCCTGCACCATAGACCTGGTACCTGCTGTCTAGCTCTATTTGTTGCTATGAGTGCAGGTCATGATCTCCCGTAGGAAGGCACAGCTGTGCTAATCCTATGAAGGTCACGTTCATGTCACAGATGGAGGAAATGGCTACACATAGGCAAAAGGAAAAGAATTACAGATCCAGTGGAACTGTACTTCAAAAATGGAGTCCAAATAAAGTTGCTTGCAGGTAAAGAAAAGGTGAGAAATTTTACTTACAGGCCAAACTCTATCACAAGAGTAAAGGAAGTTTTATAAGATGTGAGTAGATGTGAGGAAGGACTAAGAAGCTAGCTAAGTCAAAAAAGTACTTGCTCTGCAAACATGAAGACTTGCATTTTACTCATGGAGTCCATTTAATAAACATGGAGGGTAGTCTCACACACTTCTTACCCCAGCACTGGGGAAGCAGACACAGGCAAGTTCCAGAGTGTGTTGGCCAGCAGCCTAACCCATTTGGTGAGATTCAGGATAATGAGGACAATTCACATGCAAACGCATCATACACACAGACTTATTCATGCATACACAAATGTACACAAACAAACAAAAGAAAATAAGAATGGGGGGGATCATAAGCACAAAGTATATAAGCCTAGGTTACTTTTTCTGCTTAACTAAAACAAAAGAAAGTTATGTTAAAATAAGTCTGCATTGATTCTTAGGTACCTCTCTTAGCCCAGGTCTCTGTCTTGTCCTAGAAATGCCTGCTACCTCCTCACCCGGATCAGTTGCAGTTTGCCATTCATTTTCCATGGCCACCAAGCCACCTCTCCTGTCCTTCCCTACACCTGAGCCAATCAACTTGGTTTCATTTTCCTTCAAAGGTGCACCCAGGGCAGAGCAGAAGATACAGGGTGGATCCCTTTACCCATTCATTTTTAGTTCTTAAGTAACAGCACATAGAAAGTGAGAAGTGGCTGGAGAGATGGCTCGGAGGTTGACAGGGCTTACTGCTCATGCAGGGGATCTGGGCTCAGTTCCCAGGATTGACATAGCTCAAGGTTGCCTGTAACTCTCTTTCTAGGGAAGCAAACATTTTTCCTAAACTCTAAAGCCCCAGGCATGCATGCAGTACATATTATGTCTATAAAAGCAAAGCATTCACACAAATGAACTAAGGCAAACAAATCTTCTATTTTTTCTTTTACTGAATTTTTAAAATTTATATTTTAAATCTTAACCCCTTTGCTGGTTTCCCCTCCAGAAACCTGCTATCCCATGCCCCTCCCCCCCCCCCTGCTTTTACCAGAATGCTCCCTCATCCACACAACCATTCCCTCCCACCTCCCCACCCTGACATTCCCCTGTATTGGGACATCCAGCCTGCAGAGGACCAAGGGCCAATCCTACCATGGATGCCAGACAAGGCCATCCTCTGCCACATATGCAGATGGAGCCATAGGTCCATCTCTGTGTTCTCTTGGGATAGTGGTTTAGTCCCTGGGAGCTCTGGTTGGTTGGTATTGTCATTCTTATGGAGTTGTAAGCCTCTTCAGCTCCTTCAATCCTTTCTCTAACACCTCCAATGGGGACACTCTTCTCAGTTCAATGGTTTGCTACTAGCATCCCCCCTCTGTA
Source organism: Rattus rattus (assembly GCF_011064425.1). Taxonomy (NCBI): domain Eukaryota; kingdom Metazoa; phylum Chordata; class Mammalia; order Rodentia; family Muridae; genus Rattus; species Rattus rattus. Next base: position 80,759,352 of record NC_046165.1, on the reverse strand, counting down.
TTTGCCAAGCTCTGGCAGAGCCTCTCAGGAGAGCTATATCAGGCTCCTGTCAACATGTACTTCTTGGCATCTGCAATATTGTCTGGGTGTGTATTTGGGATGGATCCCCCAAGTGGGGCAGTCCCTGGATGGCCTTTCCTTCAGTCTCTGCTCCACATGTCTCCATATTTCCTCCAGTGATTATTTTTGTTCCCCCTTCTAAAAAGGTCTGAAGCTTCCATACTTTGGTCTGCCTTCTTCTTGGGCTACATGTGGTTTGTGAATTGCATCTTGGGTATTCCAAGCTTTTGGGCTAATATGTACTTCTCAGTGAGTGCATACCATGTATGTTCTTTTGCAACTGTGTTACCTCACTCAGGATGATAGTTTCAAGTTCCAACCATATGACTGTGAATTTCATGAAGTTAATGTTTTTTAATAACTGAGTAGTATTCCATTGTATAGATGTACCACATTTTCTGTATCCATTCTTCTGTTGAAGGGCATCTGTGTTCTTTCCAGCTTCTGGCTATCACAAATAAGGCTGCTATGAACATAGTGGAGCATGTGTCTTTGTTATATAGTGGAGCATCTTTTGGGTATATGCCCAAGAGTGGTATAGCTGGGTCCTAAGGTAGTACTATGTCCCGTTTTCTGAGGAACCTATAGAGTGGTTGTACCAGCTTATAATCCCACCAACAATGGAGGAGTGTTCCTCTTTCACCACACCCTTGCCAACATCTGTTGTAATCTGAGTTGTTTTTTATTGAATTTTTTTAATTTATACTTCAATTGTTATTCCCTTTGCTGGTTTTCCTTTCATAAACTCCTATCGCCCTATTGCATCTCCCGCGACCTTCTTCTATGAGGGGGTTCCCCCTTCCCAACCACCCACTCATGGGTGGTTGGTATTGTTGTTCTTATGGGGTTACAAGCCCCTTCAGCTCCTTTAATACCTTCTCAAAAACGTCCAATGGGGACACTGTTCTCAGTTCAATGGTTTGCTTCTAGCATTCACTTCTGTATTTGACATACTCTGGCTGAACCTCTCAGGAGACAACTATATCAGGCTCCTGTCAGCAAAAACTTCTTGGCATCAGCAATTTGTCTAGGTTTGGTGACTATATAAATATGGGCTGGATCTCCAGGTGGGGTAAACTCTGAATGGCCATTCCTTTAGTGTCTGCCCCAAACTTTGTCTCCATATCTCCTATGAATATTTGTGTTCTACCTTTTAAAAAGGACGGAAGCATCCCCACTTCCACTGTCCTTTTTGAGCTTCATGTGGTCTGTGGATTGCATCTTGGCTAATTTGAGCTTTTGGGCTAATATCCACTTCACAGTGAGTACATACCATGTGTGTTTTTTGTGAATGGGTTATCTCACTCAGGATGACATTTTCTAGTTCCATCCATTTGCCTATGAATTTCATGAAGTCATTGTTTTTTATTGCTGATTAGTATTCCATTGTGTAAATGTACCACATTTTCTGTATCCATTCCTCTGTTGAAGGGCATCTGGGTTCTTCCCAGCTTCTGGCTATGAACATAATGGGGCATATGTCCTTGTTATATGTTGGAGCATCATTTGGGTATATGACCAGGAGTGGTATAGCTGGGTCCTCAGGTAGAAGTATATCCAATTTTCTGAGGAATCTCCAGACTGATTTCCAGAGTGGTTGTACCAGCTTACAATCCCACCAACAATGGAGGAGTGTTCCTCTTTCTGCACATCCTTGATAGCATCTGTTATTATCTGATTTTTTGACCTTAGCCATTCTGACTGGTGTGAGAAAGAATCTCGGGATTGTTTTGATTTGCATTTCCCTGATGACTAAGGATGTTGAACATTTCTTTAAGTACTTCTCAGGCATTTGATATTCCTCAGCTGAAAATTCTTCATTTAGCTCTGTACCCCATTTTTAAATAGGGTTATTTGACTGTCTGGAGTCTAACTTCTTGAGTTCCTTGTATATATTGGATATTAGCCCTCTATCAGATGTACGATTGGTAAAGATCTCTCCCCAATCTGTTGGTTGCTGTTTTGTCCTAATGACAGTGTCCTTTGCCTTATAGAATCTTTGCAATTTTATGAAATCCTATTTGTGGATTCTTGATCTTAGAGCATAAGCCATTGGTGTTCTGTTCAGGAAATTTTCCCCAGTGCCCATGTGTTTAAGGCTCTTCTCTACTTTTTCTTCTGTTAGTTTGAGTGTATGATTTAAAGACTGATTTTATGTGGAGGTCCTTGATCCACTTGAACTTGATCTTTGTATAAGGCAATAAGAATGGATTGATTAGCATTGTTCTACATGCTGACATCCAGTTGAACCAGCACCATTTGTTGAAACTGCTATTATGTATAGGTATGGGCCTTGAATTCCTGATCTTTCCAAGACTTTTATTATGAAGGGTGTTGAATTTTGTCAAATGCTTTCTCAGCATCTAATGAGATGATCGAGTGGGTTTTTTTCCTTTGAGTTTGTTTATGTGGTATATTATGTTGTTGGATTTCCATATGTTGAACCGTACCTGCATCCCTTGGATGGACCCTACTTGGTCATGTTGGATAAACCTTCTGATGTTTTCTTGGATTGGGTTTGTGAGTATCTTATTGAGTATTTTGGCATTGATTTCCTAAGGGAAATTGGTCTGAAGTTCTCTTTCTTTGTTGGGTCTTTGTGTGGTTTAGATATAAGCATAGTTGTGGCTTCATATAAGGAGTTGGGTAGTGTTCCTTCTGTTTCTATTTTGTGGAATATTTTGAACAATATTGGTATTACATGTTCTATGAAGGTCTGATAGAATTCTTCATTAAACGCATCTAGTCCTGGGCTTTTTTTTTTTGGTTGGGAGACTTTTAATAACTGTTTCTATATATATATATAGGAGTTACGGGACAGTTTAGATGGTTTATCTGATCCTGACTTAACTTTGGTACCTGGTATGTGTCTAGAAAATGGTCCATTTTATCCAGATTCATCTACATTTTCCAGCTCCTGTTTTTTGGGTTTTTTTTTTTTTTTTTTTTTTTTTTTTTTTTTTTCAAGGAACCAGTTCCTAGTTTTGTTGATTCTTTCTATAGTTCTTTTTGTTTCTACTTGGTTGATTTCAGCCCTGAGTTTGATTATTTCCTGCAGTCTACTGCTCTTGTTTTTTTTTTTTTTTTTTTTTCCCCTGGTTGAGGCAGGGGACTTTCAGGTGTGCTGTCAAGCTACTATTGTGTGCTCTCTCTGGTTTTTTTTTTTGAAACTCGCTCAGAGCGATGAGTTTTCCTCTTAGCACTGCCTTCATTGTGTCCCATAACTTTGGGTATGTTGTGCTTTCATCATCATTAAATTCTAAAAAGTCTTTAATTTTCTTCTTTATTTCTTCCTTGACCAAGTTATCATTGAGCAGAGCATTGTTCAGCTTCCATGTATTCATGGGCTTTCTGTCATTTTTGTTGTTATTGAAGACCAACCTTAGTCCATAGTGATCTGATAGGATGCATGGGATTATTTCAATCTTCTTGTATCTGTTGAGGCCTGTTTTGTGACTGATTATATGGTCAATTTTGGAGAAGCTACCATGGGATGCTGAGAAGAAGGTATATTCTTTTGTCTTAGAATGAAGTGTTCTATAGATGTCTGTTAAATCCATTTGTTTCATAAGTTTTTAGTTTCTCTATGTCTCTGTTTCATTTCTTTTTCCGTGATCTGTCCACTGATCAGAATGTGGTGTTGTAGTTACCCACTATTACTGTTGAGGTAAAATGTGTGCTTTGAGTTTTAGTAAAGTTTCTTTTATGAATTTGGTTGCCCTTGCATTTGGAGCATAGATATTCAGAATTGAGAGCTTATTTTGATAGATTTTTTTCCTTTGTTGAGTATGAGGTATCCTTCCTTATCTTTTTTGATAACTTTTGGTTGAAAGTCCATTTAATTCGATATTAGAATTGCTACTCAAGCTTGTTTCTTGGGACCATTTGCTTGGAAAAAAATTTCCCAGCCTTTTCCTTTGAGGAAGTGTCCTGTCTTTGTCACTGAAGTGCTTTTCCTGTATACAGCAAAATGCTGGGTCCTGTTTAAATATCCAGTCTGTTAATCTGCATCTTTTTATTGAAGAATTGAATCCATTGACATTGAGAAATATTAGGGACCAATGATTGTTCTTTCCTATTATTTTTGTTGATAGAGTTATAATTATGTTTTTCTTGGCTCTCATCTTTTGGTTAGTTGAAAGAAGATTACTTTCTTGCTTTTTCTAGGGTGTGGTTTCACTCCTTGTGTTGGAGTTTTCCATCTATTATTCTTTGTAGGGCTGGATTTGTAGAAAGATATTGTGTAAATTTTGTTTTGTCATGGAATATATTGGTTTCTCTGTCTATGGTAATGGAGAATTTTGCTGGATATAGTAGCCTGGGCTGCCATTTGTGTTCTCTTAGGGTCTGTATGACATCTGCCCAGGATCTTCTGGTTTTCCTAGTCTCTGCTGAGAAGACTGGTGTAATTCTGATAGTTCTGTCCTCATATGTTACTTGACCATTTTCCCTTACTGCTTTTAATATTCTTTCTTTGTTTACTGAATTCGGTAGTTTGACTATTATGTGGTAGGAGGAATTTCTTTTTGGTCTAATCTATTTGGAGTTCTGTAGGCTTCTTGTATGCTAATGGGCATCTCTTTCTCTTTTTTTTTTTTTTTTTTTTAAGGTTAGGGATGTTTTCCTGTATAATTTTGTTGAAGGTATTTGCTGGCCCTTTATGTTGGGAATCTTGGCTGTCTTTATCCCTATTATATTTAGGATTGATTTTATCATTGTGTCCTGGTTTTCCTGGATGTTTTTGTTTAAGATATTTTTGCATTTTGCATTTCCTTTGTGTCAATGTTTTCTATGGTATCTTCTGCCCCTGACATTCTCTCTTCTATTTCTTGGATTCTGTTGGTGATGCTTGCATCTATGACTCCTAATCTCTTTCCTAGGTTTTCTATCTCCAGGGTTGTCTGTTCATTTCCTTCACATGTTTGGTTGTGTTTTCTTGTAAGGCTTTAAGGTGTGTGTGTGTGTGTGTGTGTGTGTGTGTGTGTGTGTGTTTCCTCTCTAAGTGCTTCTACCTGTTCATCTGTGTTCTCCTTTATTTCTTTAAGGGAGTTATTATGTTCTTCTATCATCATCATGAGATGCAGTTTTAAATTAGAATCTTGCTTTTTCCGGTATATTGGGGTATCCTGGACTTCCTGTGGTGGGAGTACTGGGTTCTGAAGATGCTAAGTGGCCTTGGTTTCTGTTGCTTAGTTTCTTGCACTTGCCTCTCACCATCAGGTTATCTCTGGTGTTAGCTGGTTTTGCTGTCTCTGACAGTGGCTTGACCCTCCTGTGTATCAGCACTCCTGGGAGACCAGCTCTCTCCCAGAGTGATTTGGGTACCGAGAGCTATGGCACAGGGTCAGCACCTGGTACACAGGGAAACAGGAAGGATTCTGTTCCTGACAGCTCCTCAGCTCCTGAGTCCCAATGGCTCAGGACCGATCCCTCTGAGCAAAAGTGATGGTCTCACCCATGCTCCCAGGTGTGTCAGCACTCCTGGGAGATCTACTCTCTTCCAGTTTCAAAAGAAATAAATTCTGGAAAAGAAAACAAGAACAAAATGAATGAAGCTGCTGAGGAGGCAAGATTTTAGCTCTTAGAGTTTTTAGGAAGAGGGTTTAAGTCACTTACTGTAAGACCTGTAAACAGCAGAAACAGCAGAATATATTGAAGACCAGCATTCAGAAGACAGATACAGTTAGAATTGACCACTTATTAGCTGGAGAAACATTAGGAAATGCTGAGAGGAAGAAGAGTACAAGGGGTTTGGCTAGAGGTTGATTGGAGACAAGGAAGGCTGGCCTAGCCACAACTTGCTATTATGTGTGTCCCTGCACACAGTCTTATCTGAATGTTTCTTGATTTCTGCCTAAGGATGGCCTCCTTCACAGAGCAGTTTCATCTCTGTCCCTTTTAAGGGAAAGGAGGAAAGTTAGAGCATTTTTCTTTAGTCTTTTATCTTTAACTCATGTTTTTAACTCAGCATAGTCAGTGTGCCAAAATGGCCTATGTAGGGGGCTCATTTTATGAATCCCATTTCCTGTGCCATGCTTTCCTATGTTATATTAGAGACCAATGGAAACTTCTGAGATAGCAAAATACTGAGCAAAGATAAATATTCCTTACAAGCTGCTTTTGTGTAGCAGTGGTAGGAGGTTGACTAGGTATCAGGAAGAAATTCAAGAGTGCGCGATGACATTTGTTAATGACAACTTGACCTTTGCCCGTGCTCTTCAGGATGGGCCTGGAGTCTGAATTATTCACCTCAAGACTCAGTGATGTTGCCATGTGAGGGGGGACAGAGATGCATGACAGGCAAGCTTTCCTGACAGAAAGGAGCACATACAATGGAAGACTATGGTGTCTGGAGTCTGTACATCTGTATGCCCTACATCTGAACTTGTCTTACATTTCCTTGACCTAGACCGGTAGGCTGAAAATTGACCATAACTATCTATCGATTTTCTGGAACTTGTGACTATGGAAAGTGAAAAGGTAGTGTGACCATGGAGTTAACCTAGAATGCCACCAGTCACCGGGGTCTGGAAGAAGCAAGGGAGCATGTGTCCTGAAGACTGTGGAGGGATCTGGTCTCTACCAGCATCTTGTCATTGTACTTCTGGTCACAGAACAGCAGAAGAACACATTTCTATTGCTTTAAGACATCAAGTGTATGTTACATGTCACAGCAGTCACAGGCAGCCATCCTGAGTCCCCTGAATCTCAGTGTTCACAATAGTTATTTATGGCAATGCTGCTGGTAGTGAATTTTAAGAATGCAGAAAATTGTAAAAAAACAAAAGCTAAAAGAAATGAAAAGGATTCTTGTGGGACAGCGAAAGTCACCCTGGTTCCTGGATGAGGAGGCTTGAACCCTGGTGACCCTGAAAGGGCCAGTAGGCATTTTGCCTGACTCCCAGAAAACCAGGCCAGTCACTAGCCCATACCTCTCCATAGATTTGTGGCCATCAATCATGTAGGGGCAATGCCCCAAGCCCCTTTATGGTTAGGACTACAGGTCATATAGGCTCAACACAGATCTCCATTATAATGAGGTACCTAAAGACCTGGAGGCTTAGCCAATCACCTTTTCTTCCCAGACACTCTTCCCTGCATAAGATATTTAATCTCAGGTCCACTCTGAGAAGTGGGGTATGGCTTTATTCATCCACTTTCCACTATGACAATAAACGCCTTAAAACCACGGACTGTTTCTTTTCATTGGGATCTGCCCTCGGGAGCCATACCAAACCAGCTCCAGCAGTGTCCTGCATACAGACCAGAATTCCCCACGTCCAGAGCAGTGTCACATGGCTTCCCACAGCCTGACAAGGTCCAGCAGAGGCGTGGAGGTAAGCGCAGTCAAACTTCCTATGTCAGGTGTGGGGTAAGCGCAGTCAAACTTCCTACTCCTGCCTCCCCGAGGGGCGGAACCCTGTGGAACCCAAAATAACCCTACAGATTCTGGTGGATACTAGATGATGCCCTTCCTTGTTTTGTGTCCCTAATTTATTCCTATTCACCAAATTCTTTCTTCAAAAGTGATTTTCAGGAGAAAATTTCCCATTATCCTAAGTGGGAAAATGATCATTCATCATGTTATTGTAGGACCCATCCACAATAATTTCATAAAAGATAAATAAAGTACATGGTGTGTCCACAGTTGAGCAATAAACCGTTATTTTGGAATCCAAAATAATTTTAAACTGTATTACCTAATCGCTTGGCTGTTGTAAACGCTTGCTGTATTTTTTGTGTGTTTTCTCATGTTTTTTGCATTATCTTCACAAATGCTTCTTTTTTGTTGTTGTTGTTTTGTTTTGTTTTTGAGGACTCTATCATAATTGGAAAGCTCAACACAAAAGGAACTGCGGAAATGTATCCAAGCACTCATGGGCAGGCTGTGGTTCACGCTGATGCTCAGGGACTTGTTAGCCTGGCCTAGAACCTGTATCCCTGGTGTTAAACCCAGTTTGCTTTCCCAAATACCCAAGCACGAGTTTACAGAATGTGTTTCCTCAGTGTCATGAAGATTTTCCTCTATATCATTGAAATCAGGTGTTGGTAAGATCCTAGGGCAACAGGGATTCTAGTCCACAGGGCCAAGTTGGATGGCCCAGAAACGTAAGGCTTCAAATTCTCATGGCTCATGTTACTCAAGAAATAACCTGAGCACACTTAACAAAATTTTCTCAGAATTCTAGAAATCCCAAATATCTACCACTCTGTTAAAGAAAAAATAGGTCATGAAGCATTCATGGAAGCGTGTATTTAGAAAAGCAGTAGACAGTCTGACAGGAAACTTACAAGGATACATCTCAAAAATATGTTCAGTAGCAATTATTTCAGGATGATTTACAAGGTATTAAGTATACTGCTGCTGTATACAAATTTGAAAGATGCCAAAATATTATTTTCAACTAGCTGGCAATTATTAGCTATAATGAGCCCATTACCTGGAGCTTGAGGTTGAAGATGCCACTGTGGTGATCGTATAGGGCAAATGCCTTTTAGGAGAAGAGAGCTGGCATAGACCTGCGAGAGACTGGGTCCATCAACACTCTAACACCAATGAGTGTTGTGCATTTTCATCCCTCCCTGAGGAGCTTCAGGCTGTAGGTGGAGGCATTGTTCTTAGTGGCGAAGCCACTGGGGGTTGCCTGATGCAAGTGGCCCCCACCCATGTTATTGCAAGCAACTAATTAAATCCAACGGGTCACTGCACAGCCCCCCAACCCCCAAAATAAATCATATGACAGTGGGCAAGAGACTCATTAGGGAGGAAAGGGATAAAGGAGCAGTGGAAAGGGACAAGAAAGGGTAATGGAGAAAGACATGGTCAGGGAACATTGCACATACATGTGTGTGTGCGTGTACACGTGTGTGTGTGTGTGTGTGTGTGTGTGTATACATCCATATTTATATTTATAGTTACAAAAGAATAAAGACAGAAAATAAGTATCTGTCATAAGTTTTGACTTGATTTAGTAATCTTATTTCTAGAAATCTTTCCATGGAAAGAGAGATGTAGACGAAAATTATAATTATATATTGCAGAACTTGAATATAATTAAACCCCTCTAAATAGTCTGTCAGTGAATCGGACAATTATTAAATTATAGTACATAAGGTAGCATTTTAAAAAATCTTTAAAATTGTATTTAATGACACGAAGAAGTACAATATAATTTTCAATCAACAATGACTCAAAACGTTATTGCTATATGTTCTAAATTTAAGTTAACCAATCAACAGACAAAATGAAGGGGCACGTAGCAATGAGATTGAGAGATATCAAAACATTACCACTGTTTATCTATGAAGGATGGATTCATATTCGACTTGAAAAACTTCTTTGCTGCCCTTCTCAGTTTGTGAGGACCGAGAATGCAGTTCGTTCATCCTCGTTGCAATCAGCTTCATTGGTCTCTAAAACAATAGGCCTTCAAGAGGTGGGGTTTGTCTTCCACAACTGGGTAAATTCTTCTGCACTGCTTGTCTCCTCCTGGCTTGCCACCTTCTCTGTATGTTTGAAGCAGTTGGGCAGCTTCACACACGAAGTCAGCTACTGGGGCATCAGGAAGTAACACGAGTCACCTGGGAACTGGGCGGTTGCATTAAGAAGTGGGAGTCCCACACAAATGGCTGCTGTTGCTCCCTTTGCTATTTTGTTAGTGGTTTGTCACAGGTGAAAGTTGGCACACCAGAACCCTTTTTTCCTTTTTTGACCAACAACAGGGAGTCATGTTGTTGCCTATGATATACACTTAATAAAGAAGGAATAATAAATAATTTTTACTGTGTAACTGATACATCTAAGAGAGGAGTTTAGAGGAAGAGCGGAAGCTCGCAAATGGTAACTCTTGTCTTTAAAGAAAGGGGCTCTTGTGTCCTTTATGGTAGTCCTCATCCATCAGCGGGCCATCCTCAGGGAAAATGACTCAGGCCCTCGTGAAAACCTTTCAAACTCCGGGCATGCTACTTTCCTATTTGGTGGGTGGGAACTGCTGCAGATCTGTTCCATACTCACCTTCCTGTCTTCCCCTTGGTTGATGACATCATGTATGCTGTGTACAACTCATAAGGTCAAACAAAAAAAAATCCCAATTATTATTATTTTTATAGCATTCGGGAGAACTTCTTGCAGAAAAATATGTTTTTATTTTACCAATCAAATTTAAGGTGACACTTGGTAATTTTGCATTTTATAGAATGGTGAGATATAATATACATTGTGATTCTGCAATAAGTGTTCTGTTTTTCTTATTTAATTGCCCAACATATTGCAGTTTCTACATAGAAATAGAATCACATCCCAAAATAGACAAAAGATTCAGCAACTATGATTTTACATGCCAAAAATGTATATTAGTGGCATTCATGATAAATGCCTTTGAAGGGAAATATGATGAATTTGTTTCTGATTTGGGAGTTTAAAGAAATAAGGAATAAAAACAATTAAAACAAAATAAAGCAAAAAACATCTCAAGGTACATGCCTCTGTGTGCTTGGAGGCTTATGTGGGTGGTATTTCCTGTTTCTTTCTGTCTTGCACTTGGAGGTCAGAGATAGGAATTTTGGGGAAATGATAATGAACAAAAAATATTGTTCTCCACAGCTTCTCCATGAACAATGGTAGGTAGGACTTTTCTCATCTTACCTAAATGGATCATCACTGGAGAGGGCAGCCACATTAAGTTGCTGGTTAGCTGCTTTGGTTAAAGTCACTATTAAGTATCTTTGCCTTGAGCCCTTCCTTCTCGTGGATGTTCAGCTCCAAGCTACAGAATGAGAAAGACTTCTCCTGAGCTGTCGTCTGCAACCATGAGTCCTCCTTTCTCACTGTTTTGAGACTTGGAGCTTCTAAATGAGAAATCTTGTCTCTTGGTCATCATCTCCTCGGTGTGTGTAGGCTGTATCATGTAGTGCATGTAACATGTTGAGCAGGTACAACAGGAAAATAGATATGGTGGTTGGTCCACCCATCCACTCACCCACCCACCCTTTCCAAGTTACTTCTTTCTCTATTAGATATGCCACCCTTTGTTTCCTTGTTTAAAAAGTGATGACTTAAGCTCATCACCTTTGATGGATTGTCATATACCCATGGTAAAGATCAAATCGAGATGAAAATTTTCATCCTGAACATAAAAGCATAGATGAAAGAAAAAACATATTTCTCTGATCAAATAAATACATGGACCAATGGGAAACATCTCAGTAACTTAAGAGAGCAAGTAATGAATCTAAATTCTCTTCAGTGTACCATTGATGGTTATTCATATCGGTTTCTTTTTAATTTTTTTTTACTTATTATGTGTTTGTGTTTGTATTTGTGTGTGTGTCTGTGTGTGTGTGTCTGTGTGTGTGTGTGTGTGTGTGTCTGTGTGTGTGGTGTCTCTGTATATACATGTTCATGTCCATGTGTGTTTATGTATACAGGCCCAAGGTAGAGGTCAGATTCCATACTCAGATGCTTCTCTTCCTTGTCTTTGGTGATAAGGATTTTTCCCAAGCCTGCACCTCCAGGAAAACTCTGTTGCCTGTTTAGTGAACTCCAGGACTCTAAATCCCACCCCCATACCCAGCCCTTGTGCTTGTACCAAGTACTTTACTGATAGAGTCATCTCCCACTCCCTCCCCCACTCTATGTTTCGTTTAAGTATATTTCATTTCTGGGTTCTTTGGATTCATTTTCTCTTTTCTGGGATGATCTTTAAAGACTGATGTACAAAACCTACACCAGCTTAGATTACTGGCATGTAAAAGTTCTAGTTAGGTATTGTATCTTGGCTTTAAGATTAAAAAAAATAAATTAAAACTTTAAAGAGAAAGATTAATCCTTGAGCATTCCTAAACTTACTGTCTCTCCCAATTCTGAGAGGGAACACTGCTTAATCTTTCCTTCTTTTGGATTTCTGGGAATGCGGTTGTTGTAAGTTCACTTTGCCCAAGTACTCAGAAGTGTAAAATGCTGGCAGATAGTTTATCGTAAATGAGAAGTCCTTGAAGGTCAGTGTCATTCCTAAGCATAGCCAGGCTCAGGATGCTCTTGATGAACCGTTTAGACTCTGCAACAGGCAAGTTTGGTATTGTAAAAGTATGTGTGACTGCTCAGATACAAGGGGAAGCCAAGTCCAGAAGATGACACTGAAAGCTGGTGAGATCGCCAGTTAACCTTCAGGCTTTGTTATACAGTATTCTCCTGCCCAATACATCTCAGTGTTTTTGTAAAGACAAAATAGTGAAAAAGTGTGTGTGTTGGAGGGGAGGGTGTATGTGTCTGTCTGTCTCTGTGTCTGTGTGTAGGTGTGCGCATATGCCTCTCTGTGTTAGGAGTACATACTTTGAGATCACTTATTCCCCATTTGTGAAAATATCTGCTTTTGTCTCCTGTGCTCTTTCATGCAGTGTACTTGCATTCTTGAAGATACAGTTTGAAAGGTAAAGAAAAGTGGTAAAGCGTTAGCTCAAGAGACTGTGAGTAGAGCCATCCTTATTCTACCCCTTCACTACCTAAACACTCGGTGACATGTTCTTTTGTGTCAATAATGGTATGTCCCCAGTGTGGGTGTGGTTAGTAAGGACAGCTGCCTACTATCCTCCAGTTTTTAATTCCCCTTAAGTCTGGCCCGCAGTGAATAGTCAGTATGCTTTAGTGATGGCTGAGGGCACCGTGTTTATTCTGAATCTAACTCTGGATGTGTGGGTACTCTAGTGGAAATAGGACACAAGATATACAGTTTTCCTCTGGTTCTCACTAGGTTAGTTATCAACTTAATAATGAGGTTGCTTTGCTTGTAGAATCACTCGAGGCCTTTTAATAATTGGAACAAGACTATAAATTTTCTCCATATTCCAGTTTTCTCTATCTGATATCTAGAACTCAGAAATACCAATACTGACATCTTGCTTGCTTTGAAATTAAACACATAAAGTTTGATGAGAATATTGGCTCCTGGGAGGTTATATCTACTTGTTCTAAACAGTGGGGCTCTCTTTTCTTTGGAGACTATCTCTACCAAATGGGAAACCCCACAGCTCTTCTCATGTTTTCTGAAGTTTGATTTCCCCTGGTCATATTTTCCAGGGGAGCCCTGTGTCTGCCAGGTAATCAGTAATGGAAAATCCTCTGTGTAGAAGGTGCTGGGAGGACCTGATGGCTTAAGCAATTGCCTTACCCTTGGGGACACAGTGGATGATATTTGTGACCCCACAATACAGAAAAGAGCAGACACTGAGAAATAAGGGCGTCAGCTAAAGTCTCAAAAAAGGAAATCGGATAAAGTTTTCATGTTTTTGAGAACAGTGCCCTCCTTCCTCCCTTCCTGCCTTACTACACTGAGCAGCATATATCTAGGTTGAGTTTTCTACTCTGCGAAATGTTCTTTTCTGCTTATCAAAAATGCATTAGCATTGGAAAAATTACATTCTCTCTCACACCATATGCTAAAATTAATTCCAGCTGGATTAAAGCAATAAATAAATGTATAAAATCAATCATTAGAAACCCAGAATAGAAATGGGTGTTTATCTCAACTAGAATAAGAGTTTTGTTAGCATGGAGGCAAAAAGAAAAGACCATGAGGGAAAACGTAACAGACATGATTTTATTAATAAGTAAAACTCTTTTTTGTCAAAATAATAGCGATGGTGATGATGATGATGGTGGTGGTGGTGATGGTGGTGGTAGTAGTGATGGTGGGGGTGATAAATGGAAGTGAGCATGTGTAACAATTATGAGGACCAGTGGCTATGGATCTTAAAGGATCAAGAGAGCTGGCAATAGCTTGTGATCCCACTAGGCACCCAAATGACCTGATCTCACATTCTATAGCATTGTCTGCTTGAGACCATCTGGCCATTATGTGCTATCTTTATAGGAGTTCCTGTGAGGCATCAATAAATTGAGTTATCCCAGTGACGTCATTTGTTATTTCTTACTGGGTATTGGTGCTTTATACTCATCCTCGTTGAGGCTGTAGTGGTTTTCCTTTGAGAAGAAGAAATCTAACACATTCTTGGCATCCTGCCTTCTCTGAAAAACAGACAGAGACAGAGTTAGTTTTACACGTGGTTTGGCGTGGCATGGTGCGGTGCATTTAAGGACATAGGCAAGTGTAATGGAGCTGGAAGTTCTCCTGGAAAAGTGCATCCGCAGATGACATGGGAAGTACTCATGGAAGAGCGCACCCCAGGATGACATGTTTTGATCTGATAGAGCAAGAAAGCTGAATGTGAAGATCAGAGGAATGTGCCGATGAGCATATTTTCCAAGTTCTAGCAAATCATATTGAGTGAGGTTCTCACAGTTCCTCAGACATCCATGTGCGGGGGTCAGTGTATTCATGCATCAGGATAACAATGTGCCAGCATCCTCTTTCTTTACAGGTATGGCATGTCCCATGGTATAGCCGCAGAGACATTATGCATAAACACAAACTCACTCATAAGAGCTGTGCCGGAAGAGTGTGATCTGCTCAAGGTCCTGCAAAGCACCCAAGGAGAAATTCTCTCGGCATTCTAAATTCCGCATTTGTGTATATGTAATTTCAAAATTGATTAAGTGTTATAGGAAACACAGTTAAAATATAGTAAAGATGCTAGGTATGGTGTTATATGCATTTAATCCCAGCCCTGGAGGCAGAAACAACAAGCTCTAGTAAATTAAGACCAGTCTAGTCTACACAGTGGATTCGAAGACAGCCAAATCTACACAGAAATAACCTCTCTCAATATTATATATAAATATGAACTAGAGAGAAGGGTCAGTAGTTAGGATCACCTGTTGTTCTTTCAGAAGACCCAGGTTCAAGTCCTAGCACCCACATGGAAGCTCAAAACAGTCCATACATCTAGTTCCATCAAATCCAATACTCTCCTCTCACCTCGATGGGTACCAGCCACTCACAGGATGCTTAAACCTACATGGAAGCCAAATGTGGGCACACACACACACACACACACACACACACACACACACACAGAGAGAGAGAGAGAGAGAGAGAGAGAGAGAGAGAGAGCAGACCCATTATCTCCAGTATCTCTCTGCTACGTATACAACAATAATTTCTGATAATGATACAAATGATAAATGGATAAGATCTCAAATTGAGAATTTAAGCCTGAGCTGGTTTGAGAGCCCAGGTCAAGGAAAGGCCCAGAAACCTGACCTAACAGAAGGTCACCAAGACTAACTGTTCCCTGGTTCCAAGTTCACAAAAGAGAAGGAGGTTGACTATTTCCTTGATTGTATTTAATATCAGACAAGTCCAGCACTACCAAAAGGAGTCTTACCTAGAAGCCTTCTCAGTAATAATTGGCAAAGAGAAATAGTCCACGCTTTCATGAAACCTTATAGTCACTCTGCCATAAAGAAAGGACTGTGGCAGATGAAGGAGGCAAGAGAGAACCACTTGCAGAAATTAGTGGTGTCTTGGAAGGTTCTTCATTCCTGAGGCCTGAGATTCGCCCATCTGTGCAGAGTTACTGGGGACAACAGAAGAAGGCAAACACAGATACAAGCACAAATGAGGCCTAGGTCAGGAAGCCTCTTTGTTCCCACATGTCTAGAATGATCCTTTCCAACATAGGGTCTCTTGAAGCAACCAGATAACACCACCATGCCCTGTTCCCACTGAGAGAAACCAGAAGGCACAGAGCTGGGAAACCCAAGGGGCAGGGACTAAAGAGACCTGAAGGTCAACAGATAGACCAAGTTGCCAAGGAAAGTAAAATACATTGGAAACAAAGCACATAAAGTAGCTGTTTGATAAGCCCGTTGCTCTGCTAAGGAGGATTTAAGGGAGACCCACACTCCTGTCGTATAGACAAAGTTCAGAATGCAATTAAAAAGAAAAGTCATTTATCATAGTGGGAAAAAAGAAAAACTAAACATCAAAGAAAGCGATTCAGTCTGCTAAGACTAACATCAAAATAAACCCGAAGTTGGAGCTACTTTTCAAAGGATTCTAAACATCTGTCCTCCAAATGACTTGCCACAAATCAGTTTTTTGAGAAATGTTAAAAAGAAGATCTTAGACATAAAATAGAATGTTATAACACAGGCCTAAATAGAAAGTCTGGGACTGAAAAAATAAGATAACAGAAATGAGCACTTTGTGAGGCAGTCTTACAGTGGAGTAGGTATAAGGGGGAGGTAGAATTATTAAATATGAAATCACAACAATAAAATCTGCCCAGTGAAAACAGCAGACAAAAAATTAGATGAACAGAGGAGGGCAACCTTAGGAGTCTAGGGGATTGTGAGAAAAAATACAACAGTGATGTCACTGGAAGTCTGAGCATTGTAGAAAAGAAAGAGAATGGGGGTGGGGTAGTGGTGTGATTATATAATCATCACAACAATAATAATAAATAGAAATAACAGGGCTAAAAACAGCCATAGACATAATGCCTAAAAACTCTTCAAGTCTAAGAGACCACAAATTTCCAGATCTAAGAAGCTGAATGACCTCCAAACACCCATGCAAGATGCATCCCAATCAAAAAAAAATTTTAAATCAAAATGTCGATGGACATCTTAAGAGTGGAGAGACTCTCTGAAGAGGAATGAAAGGTTCAGTGAGGGCGACTGTTTTCACTTACACAGGGAGGGCAGGAAGGCGTGTCACAACACCAACAAAAGAACTGTCACCTCTAAAATGCTATGTCAAGCAAAATGCCCTTCAGAGATAAACTAGAAATTTCTCTTGCATTGAGTGTCTGGCTAGTTCTTCTTTAAGAGGTCATAAGGAACCACAGGTGTATAAACACAGAGTCCACACATGTATACATACACACATTGTATGCATCCATGTACACACACACACACACACACACACACACACACACACACACACACACACACCCCTGCTTTTTGAGACAAGGTCTCATGTTGTCCAAGCGAGGCTTGCACTTAAAACATAGTTTGAAGACAACCTTGAACCCCCAAGCTTCCTGTCTGCACCTTCCGAGTGCATCTATCACTGTGCCCAGCAACGCTTATATATTTATCTGATAAAAGTAGATTTAAGACCAAAGAAAATCTCTAGAAACAAAGAAAGACATTACTTAATGTCAGAAGAATGAAATATGTGCACATCAAAAAGGAGACTCTCAAAGTTTCCGAAAAACATGACAAAGCTGGAGGGGAAAGATGAAAGAGAAACAATTTTAGAAACGATTTGCCTGTTTCAGTGCCTTTTCACAGCATATATAACTACTGTGCAGAAAATTAGCAAGAATATATTTGCATTATCCAGGCTTTTGGCCATAGGCCTACTCAAGAGAATGGGCAAGGAAGATTGCAGGTTCAATCTGGATTAGGTTTGTCTGGATTATGTAGTCAATTTAAAGCTAGCTTGAGCTTTTGTCCCAAAGAGTAAAAAGGGTGTGGATGACATAACTAAGAGAGGGGATGTTTGTTTGTCAGGTGCAAGACCTTTGGTTCAAACCTCATTGCACACACACGTACACTACAGTGAGCCAATCATATACAACAGACAGGGATGCACAGCACATTCCTTCTAACAATGGCAGGTGACAATGCATTTTAAGCTCCAATTGAACAGACACACAGTTGGGTATATCCTAGGCCGTAATGAAGCTACTGAATTACAAAAAATGAAACTACAGAGAATGTTGTGGGACCATAGTAAAATCTAACCAAAAATTAATAATGAAAGTTCAAAAGGAAAATCTCTAAACACACACACACACACACACACACACACACGCACACACACAGACTCAACATATTTCTAAATTAACAATAGGTCAAGGACTTAGAATTAAAAAGTGTAATAATGCATAAAACTGAATAAAAGCAAAACAATGTATCAGAAATTGTAGGATGCATGTCCAGGGCAGGGACAGGTAGATGCCATGAGATCCTATTTTTAGGAGCGAAGGAAGTAAGGTAAGCTCCTGCTTTAAGAAGTTAACAGAAGAAAGAAAGAAGAGAGAGAGAGAGAGAGAGAGAGAGAGAGAGAGAGAGAGAGAGAGAGGAAGGAAGGAAGGGAGGAAGGAAGGAAAAGGAAGGAAGTAAGGAAGGAAGGAAGGAAGGAAGATTGTATGGAACAAAGAAGGAAATAGAAAGAAAAACAAAACCAAGTAGCCAGGTGGGGGACATGAAGCTGAGAAGTCATTGAAATTAAACTTAGAAAAAGGTGGCAGATTGTTCTAACAATTATAACATGGACAAACTATTAGCCAGCTTAGCAGAAGTAAAATAAGGTTCTGTAGTCATTAAAAATGAGTCAAGGACTGAGGCTATGTGTCTGTGTAGAGCATTTTCTTCATATATATAAAGTCCTGGTTACAACTCCAACACACAAGAGGATAACAATGGTAAGGAAAATGTGTGAGGATTTTACACTCATATAGAATAAATAGACTGTAATGAACTAACACATTAAAATAGGAAGAAGAACCCCACATCCACTTGACCATCAAGAAAACTGAAGCAGAAAGTAAGAAGGTCTTGAGGCCAGATGGGTTTGAGTACCTGTGGCCCTGTTTCTTCAGAGGCTGAGACAACAGAATGCCTCGAGGTCAGGGGTTCGAAACAGCCTGGGCAACATAGCAAAATTCCATTTCTAAAAAATAACAATTAAAAACCAAAAATCCAAACTCCATAAACAAACTCTACTAAATCTTTTTAGGAACAGATAGATGGTTTCTTTGGAGACACACATAACTGGTGGTTTGAAAAGCTGTCAAGTTGTCTCTTCCAGAAAAGAAAAGAAACGGCCATATTTCTTACCTCCTTTTCACAAATGCGGTGTTTCTTTGATTCCAAAGCTATTCAGAGCACAGAAGAAAGAAGAAGAGGATGTGTTAGAAAGTGGACAGAAAAAGGATAAGGGAAGGATGCGGAAGGGAAATGGAGGGTGAAGAAAGAGATGCTACCCCTTGGACCTATGGCTGACACTAATTCTCTATAGTCACACTCCAGTACAAAAAGACTACTTACCTTGACTCATTGGCATTTATTCCAAACTCATAAAACTCAGTAATTTAAAGTAAACTTAAATATTAAACTATGTCAACAAACTAAAGAAGGAAAGCTGTATGCTTTTTTTTAAAGCATTGGACATAATCCAACTTTCATTCATAGTAAAAGCTCTGAGAAATAGAAAAAGAGGGGAGTCACTTTTATTTGATAAAGAATATTTTTAAGACTGGGAAAAACTCAAGTATTTTCAGTCCTGCTGCTTCTGTTTGATATAATACCAAGAGTTTTAGCTACAACAACAGAAGAACAAAGGAGATAGAAGCCATGCAAGGCAGAAGGAAATTATCTATATTTGCAGATGACATGGTCAGCCACTTGAAAGGTCCCTAGTAATCTTGAACAACTATAAAAAAAAGACTTCCTAGAACTAACAAATGACTTTAGGATACAGGATGTGCACAAAACTAATTTTATTTTTGTGTGCTAACAATGGGTATACTGGAACTGAAGTTGAAAATATGATATCATTTACCATAGTTTTAACATAAATAACATACTTACGTGTGCCCTTTGCAAAAAGATACAATATTTATCAGCAGATGTCACAAAAGAATTAAATACCTAGATAAATGAGCCTTGAAAATTTCAACATACGGAAGCTACCTGTGTTTTCTAGGTCAGTCTCTGACTTTATTTAGTTCCTAATAAAATCTCATCAAACTTAGTCTAAAGTATTTGGAAATGCAGAGAACTTATATGTATTAGTTAGGGTTTTAATTACTTCAAAGAGACACCATAACCACAGCAACTCTTATAAAGGAAAATATTTAATTAGGACTGACTTACAATTTCAGAGGTTTAGTCCTAAGAAACATAGTGGCAAACAGGCAGACACGGTGCTAGAGAAGGAGCTGGGAGTTAGTTCTACAGCTCGATCTGCAGCTAGCAGAAGACAGAGCCAAATTGGGCATAGCTTGAACATGTAAGACTTCAAAGCCCACCCTCAGTGGTACACTTCCCCAAATAAGGCTACACCTTCTAATAGTGTCACTCCCTATGGGCCAAGCATTCAAAACACATGAGCCTATGGGACCACTCCTATGCAAACCATCACATTTCACTTCCTTGCCCCCCGTAGACTTGTAACCAGAACATATTGCAGAAATGCATTCAGTCCAACTTTGAAAGCCTCCGTAGTCTGTAATAGACTCAACCCTCTTTGTAAGTTCGAAGTCTTCTCTGAGATTCATGCAGTCTTTAACTGTAATCCCCCAGAAAAATCCAAGTGAAAAAGCAGACTACGTACTTCCCACATACAGTAGCACAGGATAGATATTACTGTTCCAAAAGGTAGAGAAAGGAGCTTAATGAGGAAATAGCAATACTGCAAACCAGCTGAGCAAACTCCAAACTCTGAATCTCTGTGTCCGATGCCAAAGCAGTCTTCAAATCTAAAACTCCTTTCAGTTTTGTTGACTGCAACTCTCTCTCTGTTCCCCCTCCTCCTCCCTCTCTCTCTCTCTCTCTCTCTCTCTCTCTCTCTCTCTCTCTCTCTCTCTCTCTCTCGGTCTGGTTCTACTCTCTGTTAGACACTCTCCTTGTCTCCTTGGCAGTTATCCTACAGCTTTGGCATCTCCAAAATCTTGAAGTCCTTCTATTCTGTGGGTCCTGGGATCAAATTCAGATCCCCAGGCTTGGCAACAGGTACTGTTAATTTTTCGTTTTAAAAATGATTTATTTATTTATTTAATATATATATATATATATATATATATATATATATCATTTACCATAGTTTTAAAGTAAATAACATACTTATGTGTGCCCTTTGCAAAAACATACAATATTTATCAGCAGATGTCACAAAAGAATTAAATACCTAGATAAATGAGCCTTGAAAATTTCAACATATATATATATATATATATATATATATATATATATATATATATATATACTGTTGCTGTCTTCAGACACACCAGAAGAGGGTATCAAGTTCCATTACAGATGGTTGTGAGCCACCATGTGGTTGCTGGAATTGAACTCAGGACTTCTGGAAGAGCAGTCAGTGTTCTTAACCACTGAGCCATCTCTCCAGCCCAGGCACTGCTAATTTATTGAGCCATTTCACTGGATCCAAAGAACGATCCTGAAATCAACAAAATGAGTCCAGTCAGTAATCGGTTAATGCACTCAAAATGCTGGAAGAAATGTCTCAACCAAGAACTCTGTAACTGGCAAAAGATCTTCCTCAGATGAGATGGAAGACTTAAGGCTTTCCAGGTCAGCAAAGCCGGAAAGAACCTCGTACTCCTAGAAAGCTGTGAAGTAGATAAATATGAAACTCTCCAGCTAAAAATGCAACGACGCTTGGCCAGAAGCTGAAGCAAACACAACAATGTCAAAAGCTCCTGTTCTTGTGACAATGATTTGTACTTGGACATTCTCCTGCATGATGTTGACATGACTATGTTTTTCAAGAAGCAATGATTGGTCCCAAGTTCAGCATTGTTGTAATTTTGTTTTGTAGCTACATATAAGTGTTCTGCTTGGTTTAAAAGGTAACACCCTAGGAAATGTTAGTTGATATCATTGACACATCCTAAATGAAGATGAAATCTTTGGAGAACGGACAGAGGAGCAAAAAAAAAAAAGTGTTTATGTTTTTAAAGTAAAACTAATAGAAATCCAAATTAGAGTAGATATCTTTGGGATGTTAAATTTAATCACCATGGTTAATTACAAAATCATGCTCTAGAATACACAAGAGGAAATGGTCAAGCTCTTAACTCTTCCCTAGCAACAGCAATGATACATCGACAACAAAGACAGGGAACACAGCACTGGAGTTGACAGACAGAAAGGCTACAGGGAATACTGAAAGTTAATGGCAAGGTGAGAAAGAAGTAAGCCCCTTCCTTTAAATCAGCCTTTAATATGGGAAATTTGTCCATGGCTGGACATTGAGGACATTATGCAAAGTGAAGAAGCCATATAAAAAAGACAAATACTGTGTGATTCCTTGTGTTTGTGATTCTTAGATAAACATCATAAAGACACCAAGTAAAATGGTGGCCGGGGCTGGGTCAGCATATAAGGAGTTCCTGTTTCTTCAGCAAGGAGTTTAAGCCTGGACAGACAGAAAGAATTCTGGGGGCAGAGAGATTGTAATGGTCACTAAGAAGTATGAGTGTACTCAGTACCAGTGAAAAGTATACTTAAATTTTTGACATGCCTAACTTAGTAATACATATTTTATTATAAAAAATAATTTTAAAATATTGACAACAAGGGATTGTTGTGGGAACACAAAGAAAAGATACATGTAAGTAACTAGATGTTCATGCATACCTGGAAAGAGACTTGAATGTCAGCCCGGGTAACCTACTGTCACTTGGGAATGGAAAATGAGGAACGTGTTTGACATTTTCATGATCACACACTGGATTCTAAGAGTTCCGAGCAATCCTTCTTAAGATTCATGCTAAGATGGGGCAATGTATAGAAAAGGAGAAATTCAAAGTTTAGGAGTAGTTGGGGAGAAAATTCTGCAGATGAGTAGGTTTTGTGAAAGGAGAGATTTTTCAATAGTGTTCACTTAATGCCAGTCATTAATTGCATAAATAACTTTTCCTTCTATACTTATTGCAAGAGTGACCTTTCTGCACAATGCATTAAAGTGTGTCACTGAATTTTTGATTGTTAATTCCAAGCTAAACTAAGCACTGGCAAGATTTTGGTATTGTCATTTCTATAGCCCATCACCAGATCTTTTAAATGCTTGTCTTTCCCACACAGGCCCAAAAAGTGAAGGTCAAACAGCCCTCAAAGCCTTAGGCAGCCAAAGAGAGTAACTAGGCCTTGACTTACTGGCAATTGGTTATGATAAAGATCTGACAACAGTAGCTGGGACAGGAAGTAAGGTGGCAGAGAGAAACAAGTAGGACTTAAGCTGAGGCAGGAGAATCAAGGGAGACAGGAAAAAGAAGGGAGACTGGAGTAGATAGATCAAGGAGGTGAAGATTATTTTTGTTAATATGAAAGATCCCTTAGAAGGACAATTGTTGTTGCTATTGTTGTTGTTGTTATTGTTGTTGTTTTTGTTGACTGGAAGAAAACCAAACATCCATTACATTGCCTTGAAAAAAAAATCTGGAAAAAGTCTAGTTAGCATTGGAAACTTTTCTGATTTCCTCTGGGAAGTATTGCAGGCATGAGAAACCGTGTCATCAGAAAGGTGTTGAGAAAGCTATTCCCCGAAAGACACCAGGGTGTGGATGTGTACTCTAAGGAAAATGCTGCTTCTTGCTTGGGCAGGTGGCATGGCACATTGGGGACAAGTTGAACAGAGTTGTGTGGGGCAACTGTCCCTTTCACACTTCATGGGAATCATCTGCCTCACTTCCCCCTTGGAGCCAAGTGAGGGTTCTGACTGGCAGTTTGCAGATGACCCAGAATTCTTCACGATGTCATCTCATTCCGTGTGTTGGGGATGTAGGAACTGGAGAATACGCCTGGCCCTAGTAATAGACTTCTTTGGAAAAGAGCACAATGTGTAGCTCAGAAATGGAAAATAAAATGACGGCTTGCATTTTTTTTTGAAAGGAAACTATATGCTGCTTTCTGATAGCTGTCATTCCAGGGTAAAATTTTGGGGTGAGCAGAGAGACTCAGAAGTAAAGACAAATGCCAGTTTGCAGGAAAGGGGGTGGGGAGAAGCAGAGGTTAGAGGCCCAACTTCTGTACTCTGCTTGAATTCCAAATGAGATAAGTCAACAGCTCTGCTAAGTTGCAGTGCAAAGCGTACATGACTTCTCGAGAAAAGCAATTTATTTTAGATTAGAGTACAGCAGCTATCATTTAAACTGCTAGGGATTGTAATTGAACTCAGAACCACCTTCTCTGTGAAGACAAGGTGGAGTAATACGTTCAGCGGGCTGCTCTGAATAACATGGATGCTGGGCCTGTGAGGAAGACTGGGGTAGTGACACTAAGATAGAGTCACTGGACAATCAGCAAACCTCCCTGCAACTGCTCCATCCAAACCGGCACATCCAGGAAAATCTTCACAGCCCTGCGAATTTCAATCGAGGTTTCCATTTTTGATTGTGTTGTTGTTCATTTTTGGTTTTGTTGTTGTTTTGTTTGTTTGCTTTCGGAGCCACTTGTCTAAAAGGCTCAAGAGACTGCAAAGGGGGAGGAGATAAGTAAATGCACAATTAACAAGCAGCAGGAAAGTTTTTGCTTTTATAACCTTTGGGGTCTTGATGTGGCTTAGGGGCAGAGAGAATTGAGGCTAGCAGTGTTCTTCTTGCTACTGGTAATCTTGATTTGATAATGAAGGGATGTATTTACCCTCTAACTTACCCTTAATGCAGACTGTCATCCTGTCATTAAGCCCTAATGAAAGCTTAATTGTTCTGTTGGGGAGAGTGATGCGTCTCATTTCCGTATGCTGCCCTCGCTCTCTCCTTGTTAGAAATAAATCCAGTTAGACTATATTCCCTGCTCCTCCAGCACTGTCCAGAGGCTCCCAAGACAGCATCCAGACTCAATTATTTATTTTTTTTGGCTTTAGTAAAAGAACTTGTCAAGCTGTACCTGCCATGTTTATACTTTTTTCTTAAAAAAAATAATCAACGCCTAGTTAAACCTCAATAGCTCAAAAACACTCAGCGTAGCAGCAGGTCCCGGTCGGTCGCAGCTCTGGAGCACTTGGTCGCTCTGTCTGCACTTCCGAAAAGAAGTCCCAGTAAAGCTCACACTTGGTACCTCCCACATTGGCCAGCTAATATTTATGTAGTTCTAAAAGGAAACGAAAATGGGAAGTGTTTACTTGACATCCTCAGGAATCCTTCCGTTATAACAGCGGCATTCTCAGTCCCTACTTTCCACATCTCGGTGTCCTCCTGGCTGGTCCATCGACTCCCTGTCTGGTGTTCTCGCTGCGCCAGGCTGCATCTTCCTCTTCCACTGCCTCAGACGTGGCACGGCTCGCCCAGCCGAGTTCAGAGTACATTTGCTGTGACACCAGAGTAGTCAGTCTACTTCTGCCATTTTATCCAAAGTTGAAAATGAGAACATTTGCACAATTATGACTTAGTCAGACTGTTAGTGGGACCCTGTGTGGTCTCTGGAGTCCCAGTGTCACAACTGTGGTGTCAGACGAGACCGGTCTAGCTAGGATCCAGGTGCTTCTTTTATACCACTTTGTTAAAATCCTTTTATTATTTCATTTGTGTGGTGTATGTGTCTGCTCAGGTTTTTGTTATAAAGTTGTTTCTGCTTGGATTTCTAATGTCCTTTTGGCCTTTCAGGAATATATTTTCTTTCTTTTTACCCCAAACTCAATTCTGTATTCTGTGTTAGCCTGGAACCCCAGCTCAACCCCTGCACAATCTGGGAAACCCCATCTGTATCCCGCCTCCACGCTATCACTCCCCATCTCTGTGTTTCTGGCAACCCACTCAAGTGTGCCTGCCCAGGGGCTCAGTTTTTGACCTTGCACAGGCACAACCCCGGCTGCTAACTCACAAGTCATCACCCTATACCCAAGACCCATAAAACCCCCTTGCTTTAGCCTGGATGTGTGACTTCACTGACCTCTACCTGTGAACTCCGAGGATACACTTGAGAACTGCCTCGCAATGAAACCAGACTTTATCTGCTTTTACACTTGTCTGATCCGGCCTAGTCTTCATCATCCTGGGAGAGAAAAAGCCTATTCTATTCTCTATTCTCTATCACTCTATTCTCTTGGCTCTCCCTCTTTCTCATGGGCCTCCATTTCACTCTCTGCTTTGCATATTTGCTCCAAGGCCCCTGTTGCTAGCATCCGGATGCCCCAGAGCCCTCCAGCCTAGGGTCCCAGAAGGATCAATGAGCTTCGTTTTTATTTGACTTGACTTTAAGTTTTCTTCTTCTCTAAATAGGGAAAGGTGAAAAGTAGGCTAACTATCTGAGCCTTTATATGTTTGTAGTTTCTTGTTTTGCTCTCAAAACACAATCAGTAGTTTGATATAAGCTTTTGTGTCTACCATAATGTTTTTGGATTTTTAATCATCTGTTGGCCCGTACTAAGTCTGATGCTCCTCAAATCCTTCATTTTGGTTAGATTTCTTTTTGTCTCATCACGAAGCTGTTAAGAATTTCTCTTCTTTTTTTTTAACACTTCAGAATCCATTATTTGTCTTGAGGATTCATCTCTCCATTTAATTCCAGGAAATAATCTAATAAAATATCTTCAATAATTTCCTTTACTTGTTTCTTCCTTCCCATTCTGAAAATTGTGTTAGCCCATCCTTAGGCCTCGTGTCTTGGTTTTCTTTATATCCTGTATGCCTCCCTCCCCCAGACAGACAGACAGACAGACAGACAGACAAACAGACACACACACACACACACACACACACACACACACACACACACACACACACACACACACAGACTTCTGTATCTATCTTTGTCCTCCAGGGGATTTCTCTGACTGGAAGTCACACTTTCTCTTGAATTGTTTTTAGTTAGAGGATCGTATAATTCTTAAGAAATCTTCCCTGTTTGATTCCTCCCTTTCATGTGATAATGTTTTGTTCTTGCAGCTTTCAAATCATCTCCACTCTTTCTTGACAACATAAATGAGTTTTCTTTATAAGTTTGTTGTTGTTGTGTTATTGTCACTGTTGTTGTTGTGTTGTTGACATTGTTGTTGTTCCTCTGGATTGTC
This sequence comes from Rattus rattus, assembly GCF_011064425.1. NCBI lineage: Eukaryota > Metazoa > Chordata > Mammalia > Rodentia > Muridae > Rattus > Rattus rattus. The sequence goes on along the minus strand of NC_046165.1, from coordinate 80,732,626 downwards.
TGTCTCTGCAGTATCCAGCTTTCTCCTCTTTTATTTATGCATATTAGATGTCTGAAGACAAGCCAATGTGAAAGGTCACTTTGCCCGTTCTTTTAAGCCACTGAGTCTTATACATTGTAGGCTTGAAACGCTCAGTGTAGGATGTTTGCACGGGAATGGGGCAATGCCAGCACGCTGAAGTAAGATACCTATGGTATCTGTCCAAGTTAGCTACTCCCTGATTGTCTTGAAGCTGATGTTTGCCTCAGGCTGGCCTACAAGGAAAGTGAGAGAAAACTACTATCTGTTGAGCTGTCAACACTTCCCCATGGCCCCACCAGCTGTTCCTCACAAGTGCCTCACCTCTCCCTCAGGTATGCAGGCAGGTCCGCCCTTCTTGCCTGTATCTCTCTTCCAGGTTCTCATGGCTTGTGCTACAATTCAAGGGTCACCAGACTTATTGAAATCCTTTACCTTCTAATTGCTTCTGTTCCTTGCCCTTAGTGATTTCTGGTGTAGACCTGTACCTTCCTTATTGTTTATGAAATATGTCTGGTGGACAAAGTAGTAAAGAGGTTTGCTCACTTCTTGTTACAAAGTAGAATATGATCTCTTGAGTTATTGTTTATTGCACTTTCTGTTCTGTTTCTTTTTATTTCAGTTCTGGGGATGGAGCCTCTTGTCTTATGCATGCCAACCATGGGCTTTACTACTTAGGTAAATCCCACCCCAGAACACCTTCTTCTGGAAAAGGGGAGTTTGTGATTTTTATATGTCCAATACCAAAGAAGAACCATATAGCAATTTCTTTATTCACTCATCAGTTTCTTAATCTAATATTTGGATCAGCACATAAATTTTCATGAACATATTATTAATTCAATGAAGCCTGTGGAAGTTCACTTGGTGCATTTGTGTGCACTCTTGGCTTTTTTTTTCTACGTCTCTCAACTGGATCAGGTAGTTTGTTTGTTTGTTTGTTTGTTTGTTTGTTTTTGTTCTTCTTTACCTTTAGTGATTTTTAGTAAAGGTTATTAATTTTTTAAAAGTTTCATTTTCCCTTACTTGTTGAAGGAAAAGATGCCCGAATGTCTTCAGAGAGCTTGCTTCTCTTTTCTTCTCAAAGTCTTCAAGAGTAAGGTAAAGTCTCCAAGAGTAGAGTTGACAGTGAAAATGTAATGTAGTGACCGGTAAACCTATGAAGATGTTAATGACAAAGATTAAGATAGATATCTCTGACACCTACGATATTAACCAAGATTTTAAATTATCTATTGCTGGCTTGGGACGATGGCTCAGTGGGTAAAGGTGCTGACTGCCAAACCTTACAACCGAGTTCAGTTCCTGGGCGTCCGGTGGTGGCAGCAGAGAGCTGGCTACTCAGAGTTGACCTCAGATCTGTGCACCTATAGCACATGTGTCCTAACCACCCGGAAACCGAAAGTAAATGGACAAAAATATGATGAGGACTTTGTTACTTAAAAAGAATAAGCTGGATACTTTTATCTACTGTTGATAAGAGTAAGAAGATCTCTTACAGACGTTCTAGTGAAAGAAAAATAAAAAATAGAATGTGCATAGAACATAATCTCGGACTCTCTATTGTAGGGACTAAAGATACGGGAAAATATCAGAAATTAAAATCAAAGTTTGTTGTATGAGGTGATATTTATAGCATTGTATATACATTATGTAGGATAGAAAAGATCTGAATGACATTCATGGAGGAAAATATAATTTTAATTATAAATGTCCACACTATGGGACATTGCTCCTGCACTCAGATGATGTTACAAAATGGGGCCTTATTCTAGTTGGTCAAGTGCTCTGCCTTTGAGAAACCTTCAGTCCTTATCCATGCTCCTTAGTAAGGTGATATAAGGAACCAATAAAAGGATTGCTTATAATTTTGGTTTATTTTTAAAGCTCAAAATGCTTAATATATTTTTACATTATGAAAAAGAATAAATAATAAATAAATAAAACTATACCAAACTTTTAACTGTGTGGTCTCCAGTTAAATTTTGCGAGATTTATCCTATTTTGCTATGATCACAGACAGATATTTTACAGTTGATATGTTTAGATTTAGTAGGAACTACAAAAAGAAAATGTACTTTAAAATGTGTGCTTCTGACATTAAACCTTTTTAAAATGTCACCAAATGACCCATGTGGCTTCCCCCTCAACCCCTTACACATATTACTCTACTGTTAGCAGAATCAGAGTGGACCTTTAGCAGCTCAGGATGTAACCCCTATTACACAAACATCTCATCAATGCATTTGTAAAAGCTTCCATGCCTGTACAATATTAGGTACAGGTTTTTTCCCCTATGTCTCATGGTAATACCAAAAGATTGACATATGATGGCATTAGTTAAATAAATATCCAGATTCTCTAAAAACAGGTACCCCAAATCACATCTTTGAATGGAATTAAGGGTACATTGGTGTCTTAGGGTTTCTATTGCTATGAAGAGACACCATGACCAAAGCAACTCTCATTAAAGAAAGCATTTCATTGGGGATGGCTTAGAATTCAGAGATTTAGTCCATTGTCATTATGGACCAAAGCATAGTGGCATACAGATGTGTTGCTGGCAGTAGCTGAGAGTTCTACATTTTGATCCACAGGCAGAGAGGGGGTGGGAGAGAGAGAGAGAGAGAGAGAGAGAGAGAGAGAGAGAGAGAGAGAGAGAGAGAGAGAGAGGGGGGAGGGAGGGAGGAGAATGTGTGAGTCTGGGTCTAGCTTACATATTTGAAACCTCAAAGTCAACTCCCAGTGATACACTTCCTCTAACAATTCTACACCTACTCTAACAAGGCTGTACCTCTTAATAGTGCTACTTCCTGGTGACCAGGCATGCAAATCTATGAGTCTATGGAACACTGATCCTATACAAACCACCACAATTGATAAACAGTGGGTTGGAGCCAGCTTTTCAGTTTTTCTTGTATAATGATAATAATAATAATAATAATAATAATAATCATTATTATTATTATTATTATTATTATTATTATTATAGCAATAATAATGAGGGGATTGAGAAGAACGTGCATGACGGTCCTTCTTGGTCTCATAGTCTATCCTCACTAATGTCTTCCTCTAGCCTGGCCCAGATGATGCTGACAGAGGCCTAGCTCAGAGAGCTGTGCTTCACTGGTAATTCTATGCTTTAAAGCAAGAACCCTGGATGCGGGGAGGGGAGAAGGGGGAGATAGCTTCATGGGCAATGCACTCATCTTGCAAACACAGAGATGTAAATCCAGGCCTCAGAATCTACATTTCAAATAAATCAGATATGGTGGCACATGTTTGTAATCCCAGAACAGGAAAGGTGGAGACAAGCAGAGCCTTGGACTCTGTCCTGCCAGCCCAGCCTACTCAGAGAGTTAAGGCCAATGACAGGTCCTGTCTGAAGAGACAACATAAATGGTGCCTGAGAAACAACACTCAGTGCTCTGGCATGTGCACACACACACACACACACACACACACACACTCACAAACACACACACACAAATACACAAACACACACAACAATACACAGACACACACACAAATACACACACACACAAAAATACACAGACACACACACACACAAACACACAAACACACACACACACGCGCGCACACACACACACACACACACACACACACACACACAAACACACCAGAGGGAGAACATGCAGTATCTGAATGATAGTTTTATGGGTCCGTTTGGACAGTGGGAACATCCAGACACCGATAAACCATAGGTGGAAGGTAGCGTTCCAGTGTTTCCTAGATGTATTGTAGGTGCAGAAAGAATATTCTTTGCTGACAGAGGAAGACATCGCTATGATTTTATGGCCTAGAGGTCATAAAGATAAGGTGTACAGATGATTGATTTCAGGGGTACCTTCTTGAAAAGGGTCCCAACTTGTGTGAGCTTCTCCACACACAGAGGCATGATGGAACTGGTGCTTGTGCTTCTATGTGGGCAGCGCCCTGGTGTTACTCCCCCCAATCCTTTCAAAAAGACAGAAATAGAAATTGTTCCATTGTTTCAGATTATTAAGGAAACGCTTAACCTTTTTTGGCAAATTAAAACAAACTGCTCGACAGCAGCAGACAGAATGTGTCCCTAAAGTCCCTACTTTGACAGTGACAGGCTCCTCCTTTCCTTCTTTCTCTTTTCCTGCCCCTCCCCCACAGGCTGTGGATTGACACACCCAATAATGTTTTATTGTTTTCTACAGCACTGTTCCATGACTATGAGATTTAAGCCAGTTTTTTTTCCATTTTAGTATGATATTGCTTTATATGGATAAAATATAGTTTGGAGAAAATGTTTTATTTAATGGACTTGTAATTTGCTTCCTTCTGTGTTCTTGGAAACCATACAGCAACAACCCACTTTGTAGATTTTCCATCTTTCTTCAATTATTTAAGAAAAAGTTTACAGAAACAGAAAATTCATATATATATATGTATGCATATATATGTATGTATATGTACATATGCAAACATGTATATATATGCATAATCATATTCATAGACGATAGTATGCTGCCCCTCATAAAAATTTTACCAATAATTCCCAAGTTGTTTCCACAACTTTCTCCTTCTGTGAACCCCTTGATTACTGAATAAGACTTCAAATAGGCCCCACCAAAGAGGAATTCATCATACTGCACTCAAGAAGCAAGTTTCTGGGTTGGTGTGGTTTGAACTCATCCATGAAGACCTGGGTTGGGTGAGCTGTGGGTGGCCCTTCAAACTCTTTCCCATTTTAATATTTCTCTCACTTCTTTACCTTCAGAGAATTCCTTCTGAACAAGAAAACCAAAAAGTCTTTTACCTTTCATCCTGTGAGGTATTACCAAATAACAGGTGTCTGGGGTCCAAGTCCCTGTTTCCCGTTGCGTCTCCATTCTGATTTACCTGGGATGTATCTCAATAGCATTCAATATTCTATATTTGTTGCTTTTGCTTTAGGCTTTTCCATTCCTAAACATTCCACCCCTCCAGCTCTGGAGTTTGCCCCTGGCTCACTAGACTAGGGGGATGGGGGTAGAATAGCATGCGCAATTGTTCTCAAGCCCAGCGACTGATTTTGCTGAGTTGAAGCTGGTACAACGAGTTGTTAACCCTGTTAGAAAAATACAAGTTGGATTTATGATTCCCTCACGCAGGTAATTTGGCCCTAATTTTGAATTCTGAGCCAATTGATTTATACAATATTGCATTATAACATCACAAAAGTGCAATCGAGTCCAGATGATGTATGAATGTGAGCTTCCAATTATGCAATAAATTCTTTCAGTTCTTTAATAAGTGATAGCTGGGTTAGCATGTGACAGTTCTATTTTCTCTGTCTTTCTCCACACCCATGCTCTCATCTCTACCCTGGTCCCTTTTCTCCTTGTTTTCTTTTCCCTCTTCTTTTCTAGACTTGAACACCTTAGGGACAATTGACTTTCAAAATCCCAGTCCTGCATATTACAACCTCCTTCCTTTGAACTCTCGGTGTTTCCTCTCAGTTCGTGGCCTATTTCTGCAGGTCATTATTACTTGGCTGTGGGTAACATATGCTATGGATCCAGCCTATAGAGAAGGTACTTTCCTGTCATGTGATGGTTCATCCAAGAGGTTCCTTTGTATTATTAATGTCCTTCTATCCTCACCTTTCTATGTCACATTTTCCTGCTTTTTTTTTCTTCTTTGAAATTATTTTTCTACTTTACGCCCTCACTGTATTTATTTTTAGCCACTTGTATTCCCTGTATTTTTGCAAGATATATAAAACTATTTTGGGAGCAAGGGTTGGATAGAAATAAATAAACAAAAAGGACCAGAGGCAGTTCTGGGAGCCTTAGAGAATTATCTAGAACGAGAGACACATAATGAGAATCCATATTTCAAATTCTTTTCTTTTATTGGAAATCCCATGTTCTTTTGAGTACGAGATGATCCTAAATGAGGCTTTGGGCATTTGTCAGGGAGATCAATGGTCTAGAGAAGATGAGAAACACAGGGCAATGAAAGAGCATCCCAGACTCTTGACTAAGTCCTAGCATGCTCCTGCCAGCTCTCTGCGGCTCTCTTCACATTTGTAAAACATGAATTTTCTCTTGTCTGAGGCCCTGCCAAACTTAAGACGTTCATATTTCAAGGTTCTTATAGAGAAAACAATTACTAATCTCCAACCCCGCCAATTTATCTTTGTTCTGCCTTCACTGCTTATACTTCATAAAAATATAAACAAACAAACAAACAAACCCTCAGCTTCCCTGAAAGAAACATTATAATCTGCTTGTAAAGGAAGTAAAGTGGTGGGCTCTCTTCCTGCCTTTTCATAAGCTTCTGTCTTCCTGGCATTCACTGCTGAAGGGCTATTTCTGTGAAGAGGGATGAAGGTAATGATACAAAGATGTGAGGTAGCAGAGGGAAGTGGGTAAGAAAAATGTGTTTTGTATTAAGAAGAGCTCCAGCCACATGTGGGTCTTTGGCTTGAAGCACATGCCTTTCTGAGCTGTTTTCATGGGAAACTGGAGCATTGTAGTAACTGAAGGGTCACGGTGCAGCTCGGCGTGGCTTGAAGAAGTCACCAATTTCTCTTTTCCATTCTTAGTAAATTGAGCTAACGCAGAAGAACACATTTTCTGATTTGAATGAAGACCACGTTAATAGAGTGAAATAATACCTGCACTGGACAGCTCAGCGGGGGGCCTTTTAAGGAACCTGCTTTTTTAAAGACCTCCCCGCTCTAACTTTAATGACAGTGAGTAATGCTGTCATTTCCTTTCAAGAACATTGGTAAGGTACTTTTCTTTTAAAAATATTTCCCCCGGTTTCATTTTTTACCAACTCCCTTTATGTTAAAAAAAAAAAAACATATTCCCCAAAAGGAAATTAGAATTCTTATTTTTATGAAGTCCCATTCAAAGAGACTTTGAAGTGTCTTTTTGGCTGATTAGCGTTATTCTACATCCTTCAATATAATGGGTAAAAAAGATCTTGCATGGAACGGAATGTGAAAGTGCCTTTATTTTATTGTGAATAGATCTAAAATGTTTTCTTTTTGACATTCTTCAGTAAAGGGTAATGATTGGACATCTGATTTAACTATTAGAGATCTTTGTCTTGAATTCAGGCATTTTTTTCTCTCTGACTTCTCTCTCAGACAGGCATGAGTAAAGGCAACTGGAGTGAATGCCATCTTTCTGGTGTTGGGGTTGCAATTAAAAGTGTTTGCATGGTATGTGTGCGCCCTAGAGGTTTGTTTTTGTTTTTGTTTCCTTGTGTTCTTAGATATATAGCACTACTCAATGCAGATTACAAGCTTTGGGGGGATGCTGGTTTATTCTGGTAATTATCTGTTCTCTTAGTTTTAAATACAGCCAAGTAGCTCTCTTTGAATGTAACTCTACACCTAGTGTTAAAGGAACATTTAAAATTGTTCCATTAAAAACAAGTATCCAAATTCGGTAATGTTCTTTTCAACCATCTGGGTTCTTGCAAAAGTTGAAAAATCTTGGGCATTCTCCGGCATGTCACCAATAGCTAGTAATTTGGGACTAATTTAATGTGTGAGGAGTATCTTGAAAGCCTATTTTAAGCACACACATTTCAAGCAGGTTTTGTTTATTCTCATTGGAGAGCATATGGGTTGGAAACCTCTCAAGGTAAGCTTTGATTATAGATTCATTGAGAACAATCATTACCAGTAAGACCAGCAGTAATCAATGAGATCTGGGGGCTATTTTGAGGTGGAGAGTACTGTGGCTCTCATGTTTCTTTTACTCTGTACTTACATAGCTACAGGAACTGCATGATAACATACCATGTATAAATATTTGTTCAATGGGGTATAAAGGTAATAGGATACTAGAATGGCTGTCTTCTTCTTTCAATGTTTGCTGAGACACTTATGATATAGTCCCCAAACGACAAATATCAAGGGTGTAGAAAGTTATCATTTTGGCATTTGTTTATGTAAATAAGGAATTTTCCGATGGCAAATCCTCAGAGAGAGCTATAGATAGGAAATGAGATGTTGCCACCCTTTTGGTAGAAAATGTAGTTCGATAATTAGCTCTTCGTTGCTTTGATCAAATACCTAAGAGAAGCAAAATGCAAGATTTATTCTGGCTCAGGATTTCAAAGGGTTCATTCAATGATAGCTCTGTCCCTCATACTTTGGGAAAGCATCATGATGGAAGAAACACATAGTGAGGAGAGACGTACATACGGTTCTTTACAAGTAGCAGATGTTCACACCGTAAAGGTTTTCTCCTTTTTTCTTTATTATTCCATCTATACCACCATCTCAGGGATGGTGTCACCCATCTTCATGATGGGTCTTTTCCTCCTTAATTAATATTCTCGGGTAATGTCCTCAGACACATGCAGAAAAATGCCTCTCTGGTCTCCTGGGAGATTCTGAATCTAGTCAAGTTGACAAGGAGAACTAACTATCCCAAGTTGGGTGTTCTGGTTTGTAACATCAAACTCTGACAGAGATCATCAAGTGGATGAATCAAAAAAAAAAAAATCTCAACTGTGTTTCTTGGCATTGGAAATGCTATGAACTCTGTGTCTAGATTAATCCCAAGAAATTTAAAGTGGTCCACATGTTGCAGTCTAGCTTACACTAGAAGATCTGGAGGGCAAGATGCAGAGGACCTCGCCACCTACTTAGGTGACGGGGTAGACATGCTGAAGCTTGTAGCTCCTAACCTTTCCTAAGGCACAAAACCAATGAGTGTTTTCAGGAAATCAGGACTGAGGCTAGCCATTGTGGAATCTTTAGGATCCAATGCAGTATGGTACCTGAAATTGTCCAAGGACTTTAGAACATAAAATCTAAGGCTGGTTGCCACATGACAGGCACTGGAGCCCTGGTTGAAGGTTTCAAACAGCTACTACACAAGGGGGTTCAGTGAAGTGTCTCGAAGATGACTTGCAAAATTTGTGACAGTTCCCTTGAAAGCTCCCAGGGAAACATTGGCTCTGTCTATCTACCAAACTGAGAGACAGCAAAGCTAACATACAAACATACATACATACGGCTTCTTTCCCACTGACTTTCAGTCATTGAGTGACAATTATTTTCTGTGGCCTTTGGCAAAGCTCTAGCAAGCTGTAAGTTTGTTATGTACAGATAGTATAGAATTCTGAAACTTCTGGTTACAAATGCACTTCCCATTGGGTAAACAAAATGAACTCATCCATGTGCTAATATCCCTCAGTCCTTGCTTTTATATGTCATGTTTCTCCTTCATGTTTAAATTTGTACAGAAACTATATTTTCATTTCACAAGCTCTGTTTGCCTCAGGATTTCCCAAACTCTTTACATGTTTTGTATCTTGCAAATTTTCACGTGTGTGTGCTACAGGTGGCATAGGCTAAGTGTATCTCACCACAGAACAGAAGTTTTGGTGAGGACCATGCTTCAGCAAACCACATTTCAGGGCACTGGTGGCTGTAAGTCAGTTACCTTTAAAAGTCCAGCCACAGGAACATAAAATCCAGGTCCCGTGACATTTTAAAAGATGATTTAAAAACTACTCCCAGAGGCAAGGAAATACACTCTGGCAGTCAGTTCATTCCCATGTCAATTGGGAGTAACAAGGGGTTACAACGTTACCACCACTGAGCTGTAGAATAAGGATGTTGAGGTTCAAGGGTTTGGGGGTTGGTGATGATAAGTTAAAGAACAAAGTGAAACTTAGCCTGAGAAAATATGCCCACAGCACAAACACACACATGAACATGCAAAGAGCTTGATCCAATCTGCTATGATGCTGTGTGTCTACATATGATGCTAGATGGGGGCTTCAGCTTAGCACAGTTACGATGGCACTGCCTAGTGTTTTCATAGCTTCTGGGGTCATTTCTCCTGGGCAACTTGTAGCCATTGCTTTATGTGTTTTCCTTGCATGAAAATAGTTCAGGATCAATAAGATCTGGGGGAGGTTATTAAACATATTAATGTTTTCAGTTTTTTTCCTTCTGGAAACATTTGCCTTTTCACCCTTTTGTTAGACAGTGGAGCCAGGCTAATCCATCTGTCCAGTTCCTCACTTAATAAGACAATTAATCTTGATGCTTCAACTCAGTTTCTCAGTTTATAGCGTCATTCCCCAAATTTAGCTGCAGAGTGTTCTAGATGTTACTGAGGTGCACTCCCGGGATTATGAGGGGTCAGATCAGGATCAAAGTTCCCCAACTCCTCCCAACGTAGAGCAGTTCCTCGTTCTCTACCTTATACTGTGCTTCTACAAAACACTCATTTATAGTGAGATTTTTAAATATCCCCTTACGTGCCATATTCATGCTTTGTTGGATTAATTGTCATGATTGATAGAAATTGGGAAGAACAAAGTAGAAAGAACTATTAAAAACCTAGGAATGAGTGGCTAGTGCTGACCACATAAGTAAAGCCCTTCAACACTCAGTATTGAGACATAATAGTTCAGCTCCTTGCGTTGTCAAGAGGACCTGTGAGGTCACGTGTTCCTCACGTGTTAACACTGTGCCTGTCTACTAGATATTCTTACCTAAACATTGACCATGCCAGTTGCTACTGCTCAAGCTCTTGGTGAAGTAGGCACACACATGGTAACAAACGTTTGCTTTCTTTCCTGTGTCAGGTTGGTTATTCACCAAACCTTCCCTCCATGTGCAGTCGACTTTCCTAATGTTTGAGATTAGAGATAAATAAGAATCCAGAAAGAATACATATATGTTTGCATAAAATAAAGGGGAAATTTGACCAATTATGAAGCTGTGACAGATGGTGATGAGAGCTAGAGCACTTGGTACATATCTGTAATTCTATAATTCTAGCATCCAGAAGGTAAAAGCAGGATAATCAGGAGCCTGAGACCAGTATCAGCTTCTTAAGGAGTTCTAAACCAACCCAGACCCAGGGCTTCCTGTTTCAAGGAAGAGAAGCAGCAACAAGGTTATAAAGCCCAGGCCTTCAAACAAAAGCACTTGGGAATCCAAAGCAGGAGGATTTCTGTGACTCAGAGCCCAGCCTGGTCTATACAGTGGGTTCCAGACCAGCCAGGGCTATTTCAGGGCTGGAGAGATGGCTCAGTGATAAAGAGCATTGACTGTTTTTCCAGAGGTCCTGAGTTCAAATCCCAGCAACCACATGGTGGCTCACAACCATCTGTAATGAGATCTGCTGCCCTCTTCTGGTGTGTCTGAGGACAGCTACAGTGTACTTATATACATTAAATAAATAAGTAAATCTTTAAAAGAAATCAACCTTTCTTATAAATCAACCAAATGAGAAACCCTAAAACAATTAAAATAAATAAATAAAAATCAAAATAAAAGGCGTCAAGTATTCAAAAGAGATAATCATAAAACAATCTGTTGCTCATTTTTTTTAACTTTTAATCAATTCTGTGTGAGCTTCACATCCTGCACCCCAGTCCCACTCATCACCTCATTTCCTCGTATCTACCCTTCACCCTTGCAAAAAACACTCCCATGTGCTCTGTCCCTCACTGACATAAGAACATCACCACCAACAAGGTATGTCTTTGCATATTTCCAGAGGGGTGTCCTTCACTATTGAAAGGAAATATTCTTATTTTTTTTTCTGGGTTTGAGTTCTGATAACACTTAAGTTAATTGAAAGGCCTAAATCATGGAGACTTCTGAAATCCATTTCATTAACTCCCGTTGAGAACCCTTAAGAAATCGCCGTGGCGGGTTCCTATGTTCTTGTCCGAATACCTGTGAATAAGCTGCAGCTGTAACAAACCAGGAGGCAAGATCATTAGCGTTGGGTTATATGAATCTGGAGTATTATGTGGACATTGCAGTAATTTGCTGAAAGGCCTTTCATTAAAGATCATAATTCAAGAAAAAAGATGGATGAAATAGTAGGTTATTGAAAGGTAGGAGGAAGGAAGGAGGGGCAAAGGGAGGTAGGAAGGGAGAGAGGGAGGAAGGGAAGGAGGAAAAGAGATGGAAGAGAAAATATATGTGAAATGCAAAATACCCTCCTTTCCCCTACCCTCTCCCTTGCCCCTCTCCCTTCTTGAATTTCTTCTCCCCTCCCCCATTTTCTTCTGGGCTGTTTCTTCTCATCCATTAAACAATTGGTTACTTATTCTGAGTCAGGTAATGTTTGAGGCCCCAGGCAATGTAGTGTTGTATAAGGCAGTAACAGAACAGCCAGACAGTCGTACTCAAATATGTGAAAGCCATTCTAGGAAGGACATTTCTAGTTCCTGTGAAAATGAGCCTAAGATTTGACGTCATTGAGGTGGTTGGTAAAGCTTCTCTTGGGAAATGACAACTGAATGGAACTGGATGTAGTAGGTAACCAGCCCTAGAGAAATCATCAATCAAGGGAAAAGCCCATGCCACTAGTCAGGGAGGTAGGAGGGATTTGGAAGGAAGGGAAGAGCTAGTCCATACTGGTGAGGATTCCAGGTACCCTCTCCGGGTGATGTCCCTTCTGCTGGCTTTGACTTTGAAGTTGCTCTTCTACCTGTCATGCTTGCTCTCCTTCTCTTTATGAAGGGGATGAGAAAGCCCCATAGTCAGTGGGGCGCCACCCTTCATTTTTCTGTTTATCTAGTTTATAAGAATTTAATGAAGAAATGCTTCCTCCCGTTTGGTTTTGCAAAAGAGTCTGAGTGGTTACTTACACCTGGTGCCATATTTATCTATATTATGAGGACAAGCCTTGAACACGCATTGTTCTCAGCTCTTCTATGAGAAGTGTAGCTATAGTCCTCCTTTTAACTAAGGATCAGAAACAATGGGTCTGATTATATATGTGATTTTACCATTTGGCCCTCAGTTTTAAGTAGTTATGACTTTAAAGGATACATTGATTTCAGTGTGAGGAAGATTCTACTTTGGGAATGTATGCTGGGAATGTCTGTCTTCCATACTCCCAATGGAAGATTGGTTCTATGATGATGGTTTCCATCATTGATTGGTTCATGGGGAAGTCCTAGGTTGAAATCATATCATGCAAGCAGAAAGAAAGGGGTGTTGGTATTTAGTTCATCATGGTCTGCCTTTCTCATCCTGTTTCTTGCAGGTCTCTTTTGTGTCTCCAGCTTGTGGAGACAGCACCCTTCATCTTACCAGACTTTGGTAGCATTATCTTTTTAGGACCAGGATACCAAGGGCATCCTGCTACAGTGACTTCAGCATCCATTCCTGGTACCAAAGACATCCTGCTGCTGTGGCTTCAGCATCCTTTATGAGTACCAAAGTTATCCTGCTACAACAGGGCCTCAGCCTCCATTTTTGGTAGCTGAGGCATCCTGCTGCAGTGTCTTCAGAGTCCTTTACTTATAGCCCTGTTTGTAGTTCCAAAAATTGTTCCTTCAGTTGATTCAACCTCAGATGTGCAGGTGGTCGTGACTTCCCCTTCCTGCTAGGATTCTGACTGATGGTTTCAGAATTTGTTTTCCACTAAACATTTTATCTTCTTCCTTCAAAAACTGGGAAGGCATCAGACTGAGATAACCAGGGACCAGAAGAATAAATTTGAAATTCCCTGGATTATACAAACGTGGGTTCCTCACATTGGGCTCAGAATAAATCAGTCTCTGGAGAAAACAAGGATTCTGCTTTTCATGATACACCTGCCAGGCTGTCATTCAGGACCTAATTGGACTCTCTTAAATTTCGTTCTACTTCTTGTCATGCTTCTGGACCCCTGAGGAATTTCTTGCCACGTATGTTATGAAACAGGACGTTTTTACACAGGCATTGTGGTGCTGTGGGTATATTGATTTTCAGAGTAAAAAGAACTGTATTTAGTACATATATATCACAGAAGTATTTGTAGGCTCTTGGACTTTCTACTTAATTCTAAACCCTGCCTTTACTTAGAGTTTTTAATTTTTACCTTAAAAAATATTTTATGCAGTTAATATGAGACCATTGTAGGCTTCCATGATGGTTATCTCATCTCCCAGAATATATATATATATATATATATATATATATATATATATATATATATATATATATTGCTTTTTGCTGAAGCAACCAATCCTAGCACTGTTATTTCACCTATATGTACTTCAGCGAATTGCTCTTATAGGTAAAGACTTTAAAAATAACATGGCAACCCATATAAATCCACAAGCAATGATTCTTTCACATCTTATATATAGTCTATGTTTGATTCCCCTCCAGTCCTTCAAAGAATTCTAGTTAGCATCTCCAGATCATGAAACATGCTCCACCCACATAATTCATTAGTTGCTATAATCCTTTTGATTCATAACAAGTATCTTGAAACATTTTTAGTGAAGAATAACAAAAGTACAGAAAAGTTCACATATTTTAATTGTATGGTTTGACAGTCATTAAAATAGAACGGCTCAAGCTAGAGAGAAACCTACATGGTTAAGAGCATTTATTCCTCTTGTAGAAGATCCAAGCTTGGATGCTGGCACCCACAATGAGAGGCTTATAACTGCTTATAAATCCACCTACAGTAGAGCCAACCTCTCTGGCCTTGGTGCTCACCTGTACTCAAATGTATATGCCCACATGCAGATGAACACACATACATGTAGTTCAAGATAATAAAAACATTTTTAAAAAGAGGACAGTGCATGGAAACACTCCTCAGATAAACATGGAATAGTTTTGGATGAAGAGTTTTCTGTTTACTCATTAGATACCCACTATTTTCCTACAGATTGCTTTATCCCATTTATATAAAGATTCTTATATAAAGATTCTTCTTAACCTTTGATGTACACTCATAAATGTGTAAAAAAATTGAAAATATGATTTAACAGCTGCATTTTAGCACACTTAACTATTATTACACATCATGGCTTTTCAACATGGTGCACTGTGGAGTACCCATTGTCCCTCTAAGGATCTCGTGATGCCTGAGAATGTAGGGACATCCATGCATATTATCCTGAGAGTATCCTACCAAATGTTGCTAGCTCAGGGAAATGCTAATATTTAAAATTTGAGCAACGATTTTTATTAAATCCGTGCGACTTTTACGTGTTTGTAAATTCAAAGCATTCCGTTCTACTTTCACTCCTGTTGGTGCAAGATGACACCCTGTCTAGAAGCAATTTACACTTCCTGGTTACAGTGTGCTGTTGAGAGGAAGGTAAAGCAGGAACTCAAGTAACTAGTCATGCCACATCCAAAGCCAAGAGTAGAGAGAAAGTGTATCCATTGTTGCCTGTCTGTCATTTTATCTAGCTTTTTCCTGCCTGATGGAGTTCAGTATTCCCTGACCAGGGAATGATGCCACCCATAGGAGGCTGAAACTTTGGATGTCAATTAACAGTCAAGATTGCACCCACAGAACAACATGATCTAAGAAATCCTTCAAATCGAAGCCCGCTTTTCAGGGCTTCTAAGTTGTACCAGGTTGACATTTAACACTAATCATCCTATTTCTAAAATCAAACTGTGTTTGAATGGAAATGTACAGACATCATCTTTTTGATGTGACTGTTTTGATGGAAAGTCAACATTTTCTTAAAACTTGACTAATAAAGTATAATTTGTATGTCCGGAATTATGGCCACAGCCAATGTATCCCGCATGAGTTCACAAATATTACCATCGTGACAGAGAAGATTTCTACCACACTAAAAATCATTCTTTGAAATATGGGGGTCCCAAACCACTGTTCATTTATTTCTGTCAGCATTACTCTACATTTTCGAGAATTTTTAGTAAGTTGAGTTATAAAGCATGCATTCTTCTTTGTGAACATAAGAATGACTTATATGCGACTAAAAGGGCCATCTACATCTATGTATTTGCATGTGGTAGTTTATTTTTTCTTTTTTATTGATTAATAGTGTACAATTGTATAGCTAATCCATATTTCATTGATCTGATCACTGTTTTTCTCTGAGATGTTTACAGGTCTGTAGTACTACAAATAATGCTGTCTCTATACAAACCTTTGCATGGCATGTTCCCATTCCCTTGACAGATACTTTAGCATGAAACGTTTAAGTGGAATAGTATGTATGTGCACGCATTCAGAAAAGCAATGCTTCTGCAAAGTTCGTGCTCCATCCTTTATTCATGTATCCAATCTGAATGACATACTTTTCCTAATTAATATTCCCTCATGGTTTTAGTCAGTAATTCCAATGAGTATCAATATTGAACACCTTCCAGTGTATTTATTCAGAATCTGTATTATGTCTTCTGTGATCTATTCCAATTTTTACCTGTATTTTATCCTTTTTCATTGGATTTGCTGCATTCTGAGCACAAGTACATTGTCTGATATGTACAAGACAAACAACCTTTTGTTTGCTGAGTGTGGTTTGTACGAAACATAAATTACAAATTCCTGCTTGTAGTTTTTGTGCATTTCTGAGAAAACTTGATCTACTCGAAGGTTGCCACTTTATTCCCTGTATCTAGAAGTAATCTAGAAGTAATGTAGATTTAAGTTTTACACTTTTAGGTCTGTGGTCTATAAGATTCTGTCTGTAGATTATTGAAAGAAAGGACTACTACTGATTATCCATCATGGTCTGGATATGTAGGTGTTCTGACGTTATTTGTTTAAAAGACTTCTGGCCCTTGTTGGCCTTTTGTGGAATCTTCATTAAACGATCAATGGGTAAAGTCTGAGTCTATTTGTCGGTTTACATCTGCTTCCTTTAATTCCCCTGTCTGTTCTTTCAATGTTAACACACTGTCTTGATTAGTGGATCTTTATACTTAGTCTAGAAATCAAGTTGTATAAGGATTTGTTTCTTATTAAAATTGCCTTGCCTGTATTTTAGTGAATTTGCATTCCATGCATATTTTAAAATCAGTTTGTCAATTGTTAGAAGAAGTCCTGCTGGGTTTCTGATTGGATTGCACTGAATCTGTCGATTGACTTGGAAAGAAATGCCATTATTAACAATAGTGAGTCTTGCCATCTATGAATGTTTTGTCTTTTCATTTATTTAGTTCTCTTTCATTTCTTTCTGCTGTTTTACAGTTTGTGGCATAAAAGTCTTACATATATTTCCCATTTCTGAACAGTATAATAAATGGAGTTATACACTTAGTTTTCTTTTTCAGTGTTCTTTCTGGGAGGCAGTACTGATTTTATATATTACCCTGACATTTAACCCTGATACATTTATTTATTAGTTCTCCTTACATCTTTTTAAGGAATTTTACATACATGATTATGTCAGCTATAAATAAAGATAGCTTCATTTCTTTCTGGCCTTTATTTGATGTGTAACTCTAGGCTGTCCTTCACTATTCCAGCCTGACACTGTCTGGTGAAAAATGTATAGCAAAACCCTTACAGTGCTTATCATCTCTCCTCTGTGTATTGGTATGAAATACAAGCTTTATCCATTAGATATCTTTTTAGTTCTGCATCTGGAGTTTATCTGTCTGTCATTTGGTAGTTTTCATTCTACCATACATTCCACACCTCATCTAAGAAATTTTTCTTTTTCTGACATCGCCCTAGTATTTCTTTTTCTTTTTTTATTTATATTTCTTTTTTAATTGGATTTTTTATTTACATTTCAAACATTATTCACTTTGTACAATGGGATAAAAATGGGTCAATTTGCATTCTTCTACATGCTGACCTATAGTTGAACCAGCATCATTTGTTGAAAATGCTATTTTTTTTCCACTGGATGGTTTTAGCTCTTTTGTCAAAGATCAAGTGACCATAGGTGTGTGGGTTCATTTCTGGGCCTTCAATTCTATTCCACTGGTCTACCTGCCTGTCTCTGTATCAATACCATACAGTTTTTTTTAATCACTATTGCTCTGTAATACCCCTTGAGGTCAGGGATGGTGATTCCCCCAGAAGTTCTTTTATTGTTCAGGATAGTTTTCGCTATCCTGGGTTTTTTTGTTATTCCAAATGAATTTGCAAACTGCTCTTTCTAACTCTATGAAGAATTGAGCTGGAATTTTGATGGGGAATGCACTGAATCTGTAGATTCCTTTTGGTAAAATGGTCATTTTTACTATATTAATCCTGCCAATCCATGAGCATGGAAGATCTTTCCATCATCTGAGAACTTCTTCAATTCCTTTCTTCAGAGACTTGAAGTTCTTGTCAAACACATCTTTCACTTTCTTGGTTAGAGTCACACAGAGGTATTTTATGTTATTTGTGACTATTGTGAAGGGTATCATTTCCCTAATTTCTTTCTCAGCCTGTTTATCCTTTGAGTAGAGGAAGGCTACTGATTTGTTTGAGTTAATGTTATGTCAGACACTTTGCTGAAGTTGATCATCAGGCTTAGGAGTTCTCTGGTGGAACTTTTGGGGTATACTTAAGTATACTATCTTATCATCTGCAAATAGTGATATTTTGACTTCTTCCTGTCCAATTTGTATCCCTTTGACATCCTTTTGTTTTCTGATTGCTCTAGTTAGGACTTTGTGTAATATATTGAATAAAGACGGAGAGAGTGGGCAGCCTTGTCTAGTCCCTGATTTTAGTGGGGTTGTTTCAAGTTTCTCTCCATTTAGTTTGTCTTTTACTATGTTTAGGTATGGGCCTTGAATTCCTGATCTTTCCAAGTTTGAACATGAAGAGGTGTTGAATTTTGTCAAATGCTTTCGTAGCATCTACTGAGATGGTCATTTTTTTTATTTGTGTTTATTTACATAGTGGATTTCGTTGATGAATTTCCATATATTGAACCACCCTTACATCCCTAGGATGAAGTCTAGTTGATCATGATGGATGATCGTTTTGATGTGTTCTTGGATTCAGTTCGCGAGAATTTTATTGAGTATTTTTGCATCAATATTAATAAGGGAAATTGGTCTGAAGTTCTCTTTCTTTATTGGGTCTTTGTGTGGTTTAGGTGTAAGAGTAATTGTGGCTTCATAGAAAGAATTTGGGTAGTGCTCCTTCTGTTTCTATTTTGTGGAATAGTTTCGACGGTATTGGTATTAAGTCGTCTATGAAGGTCTGATAGAAATCTTCACTAAGCCCATCTGGTCCTGGGCTTTTTTTTGTTTGGGAGACTTTTAATAATTGCTTCTATTTCTTTAGGAGTTATGGGACTGTTTAGATCCGATTCTGATTTAACTTTGGTACCTAGTATCTGTCTAGAAAATTGTCCATTTCATTCATATTTCCCAGTTTTGTTGAATATAGGCTTTTATGGTAGGATCTGATGATTTTTGAATTTTCCTCAGATTCTGTTGTTATGTCTCCCTCTTCATTTCTGATATTGTTAATTTAGATATTCTCTCTGTGCCCTCTGCTTAGTCTGGCTAAGGATTTATCTACCTTGTTGATTTTCTCAAAGAACCAGCTCCTGGTTTTGTTGATTCCTTGTATAATTCTTTTTGTTTCTACCTGGTTGATTTCAGTCCTGAGTTTGACTATTTCCCTCCTTCTACTCCTCTTGGGTGTATTTACTTCTTTTTGTTTTAGAGCTTCTAGGTGTGCTGTCAAGCTGCTGATGTATGTTCTCTCCAGTATCTTTTTGGAGGCACTCAGAGCTATGAGTTTTCCTCTTAGCTTTCACTGGGTCCCATAAGTTTGGGTATGTTGTGCCTTCATTTCCATTAAATTCTAAAACGTCGTTAATTTCTTTCTTTATTTCTTCCTTGATGAAATATCATTGATTACAGGATTGTTCAACTTCCATGTGCATGTGGGCTTCTTGTCACTATTGTTTTTGTCGAAGACCAGCTGTAGTCCATAGTGGTCTGATAGGATGCATGGAATTATTTCAATCTTCTTGTATCTGTTGTGGCCTGTTTTGTGATCAATTATATGGTGCTTTTGGAGAAGGTACCATGAGAAGAAGGTTATTATTTTGTTTAAGGATGAAACATTCTATAAATATCTGTTAAGTCCATTTGATCCATAACTTCTGTTAGTTTCTCTATATCTCTGATTAATTTCTGTTTCCATCATCTGTCCATTGATGAGAGTGGGGTGGTGAAATTTCCCACTATTATTGTGTGAGGTGCAATGTGTGCTTTGAGCTTTGAGTAAGGTTTCTTTATGACTGTAGGTGCCCTTGCATTTGGAACATAGATATTCAGGATTGAGAGTTCATCTTGGTGGATTTTTTCTTTGATTAATACGAAGTGTCCTTCCTTATCTTTTTTGGTAACTTTTGGTTGAAAATTGATTTTATTTGATATTAGAATGGCTACTTCAGCTTGTTTCTTGGGACTGTTTTCTTGGAAAAATTTTTTTCTAGCTTTTTACTTTGAGGTAGTGTCGCTCTTTGTCACTCGGGTATGTTTCTTGTATGAAGCAAAATGATGGGTCCTCTTGATGTATCCAGTCTGTTAGTCTAGGGTTTTTTTTGGGGGAGGGTGAGTCTATTAACATTAAGAAATATTAAGGGGGTTGGGGATTTAGCTCAGTGGTAGAGTGCTTGCCTAGCAAGCGCAAGGCCCTGGGTTCGGTCCCCAGCTCTGGAAAAAAAAAAGAAAGACAAAAAAAAAGAAAAAAAGAGAAATATTAAGGAATAGTGATTGTTGTTTCCTGTTATCTTTGTTGTTAGTGGTAGAATTATGTTTGTGTGGCTATCTTCTTTTGTGGTTGTTGCAAGAAAACTACTTTCTTGCAGTTTCTAGTGCATAGTTTCCCTCCTTGTAGTTTTCATCTATTATATTTTGTAGGGATGGATTTGTGG
The DNA here is from genome assembly GCF_011064425.1 of Rattus rattus. NCBI lineage: Eukaryota > Metazoa > Chordata > Mammalia > Rodentia > Muridae > Rattus > Rattus rattus. The sequence continues at coordinate 80,712,004 of NC_046165.1, read as the reverse complement.
AAAGATATTGGGTAAATTTGGTTTTGTCATGGAATATCTTGGTTTCTTTATCTATGTTAATTGAGAGTTTTGCTGGATATAGTAGCCCATGCTGGTATCTGTGGTCTCTTACTGTCTGTCTGACATCTGCCCAGGATCTTTTGGTTTTTCTAGTCTCTGGTGAGAAGTCTGGTGTAATTCTGATAGGCCTGCCTTTATATGTTACATGGCCTTTTCCCCTAGCTGCTTTCAATATTTTTTCTTTGTTTTGTTTGTTTGGTTTTGACTATTATGTGATGGGAAGAAATTCTTTTCTGGTCCAATCTATTTGGATTTCTGTAGGCTTCATTCATGTTTGTGGGCATCTTTTTCTTTAGGTTAGGGAAGTTTTCTTCTATAATTTTGTTGAAGATATTTACTGGCCCTTTAAGTTGGGAGTCTTTGCTCTCTTCTCTACCTATTATCCTTAGATTTGGTCTTCTCATTTTATCCTGGATTTGCTGTTTTGTTGTTTTTTTGGTTTTTTGTTTTTGTTTTTGCTTTTGTTGTTGTTGTTGTTGTTGTTAGGAGCTCTTTGCATTTCACATTATCTTTGATGGTTGTGTCAATATTTTCTATGGTATTTTCTACCCCTGAGGTTCTCTCTTCTGTCTCTTGTATTCTGTTGGTGATGCTTGCATCTATGCCTCCTGGTCTCTTTCTTAGGTTTTCTATCTCCAGAGTTGTCTCCCTTTGTGCTTTCTTTATTGTTCCTATTTCCATTTTTAAATCCTGGAAGGTTTTGTTCAATTCCCTTTCTGTTTGATTGTGTTTTCCTGAAATTCTTAAAGGGAATTTTGTGTTTCTTCTTTAAGGGCTTCAGTTGTTTACTTATGTTGTCCTGTATTTCTTTAAGGGAGTTATTTATGTCCTTCGTAAAGTCCTCTATCATCATCATGAGATGTGATTTTATATCACAATCTTGCTTTTCCAGTGTGTTGGGATATCCAGCATTTGCTTTGGTGGGAGAGCTGTGTTCTGATGATTCCAAGTAGCCTTGGTTTCTGTTGCACAGGTTTCTGTGCCTTCCTTTCCCCATCAGGTTGTCTCTGGTCTTAGCTTGTCATGCTCTCTCTGACAGTGGCTTGACCCTCCTGTAAGCCTGTGTGTCAGGACTCCCGGAGACCTGTTTTCTTCCAGACAGATCTGGGAGCAGAGAGCTGCTCTTGGCTTTTTCTGTCCTGAAGCCTTAGGCGCACGGCTTGGAGGAGAAGATTTGGTCGTATCTCTTCTCTTCTCTCAGGTGTGTCAGTGCTCCTGGCAACTGGCGTACAGCTCCGAGCACAGGCATAACTGGAAGTGCCCTCCTCCTGACTGGTCCTAGGTTCCTGTATCCATAGGGCACTAGGTAGGTTCCAAATGCGAGCAGAAGTGGTCATCTCCCCTGAGCTCTCAGCATTGTCAAAACTTCTGAGAGTCCAGTGCTCTCCCCTTTGGGTTTTGGGTACAGAGAACTGTGGGAACAGTTCAACTCCGGGCACAGGCAGAAACCAGAAGTCTCTTTTTCTTTCTTTTCTTTTGTTTTCAGGTTTTTAAGAATTATTATTATTGATTATTTGGGAATTTCACACCCTGCACCTCAATCAGCCTTACTTCCCAGGCCTTCCAGTTTCTATGATTACATCCTTACCTGCTCTGAATATAAAAATAAAAATGATTTAAAAGACAAAAGTACAATTTGTGTTGTCCATATGCTCACTGGACCATGGTCAAATTCCTGATAGCCAACCTCTTAAAGAAAAGTGAGTCTTCCTTGGCCAACCCCCAATAGCCATCTATTTTGGGGAGCAACACTTTCTTATCCTGATAACACATGTTAAGAGTTCTTCTTGATGGTTTCCTATCTAGGTAAAAGGCTTCTGTCACAATGCCACAATATCCCTCCCCACCAAAATAACAACCTGTCATTTCTATTTAAATCCTTTCTTTAACATGGGTTTTGTTTTGCCTTCCACAAAGATTAGAATATTCTGGAAAACAGATACAGTACAAACAAAATAAGACTTTCGAAGTCATGCTTATTCGTTTTTTTCCATCTGGTCCTAAAATGTCAAGCTCTCTGTGTTCTCAGCTAATACTCTGGGGTGGTTATCAGGGTACTTCCATTCCTGTTGATCTTAAATTCTTCTCTTTGTCTCCCAGAAAACTATTCCCAAAATTGTTTTAGTCTCTAAGCCACTTTTTGTATAGTTTCTTGGACTTTCACATACACATTTGTAGTTTAGAAATTTTACAAGTTCCCAAGGGTACAATCTGTTAAGATGCTCAGCTTATTTTTGTTTGGTTTCCCTCCCACAGAAATCCCAGCCCCTGGAGTCCTGCCTATTGCTGATGTAACCCTTAAGGTCAAGAGTCTTCTCTCCAAGTCCCAAACTACTTCAAGTTTCAGCTGTTGCTTTCTGCCTCCTAATACTAAGACAATAAAAATTAGGGAATGCCTTTAACATTAAATAGTTGCTTAAAACACTTACCTGCCCAGGGTCTTGGCCTACCACGATCATAAAGGTGGCTTTCCAAAGTCAATGTTCACCTATTGTATTACGTTCTATCGTATTTCTGGTATGCTGAGCCCTGTAATTTCTTTAAATGTAGAAAACTCAACTACAAAATTTGCTATAGATCTGTGTGTTGGGGGATGGGGGTAGGATGGCACAAAAGCTAAACAACTAGAGAAGTGTGGCGATGTAACATTATGAAAATATCTCTTACATTCTAAGAGAACTGAATTTTTTTTTCTGGACCTCAAAATCAGAGTTAATAATACACCTTAAGGTCACTTAAGACTGCTAGCCTACTGTGTACTCAAACTCTTTCTTTAACCTGCTTTTAAGAGAACAATGTAACAATCAACCTTACTTGTCTTGGCTTTCCCATGTAATCAAGTTTTACAACCTAAGCTAATGCATACCTGTAATCTCTCATGCCCCTGACCCAGAAAATGCATGTTTATCACTTTCAGAAAGCAGCAAACTTCCTTAAGCCTGCCATAAAGACTGAAATGAACCATTTATGGACACTGGTTGATAAGCAATGATATTTGTTGTCTGGGTCGGTTGGGATCAGTTGGGGCCAGTGACTTAATATTTGTAAAACTCTGAAAGATGTCGGTAAATTATCACTCATTCCCTTCCCCAGGTGATGTTTCCTATGCTGTTCACCAAAGTGAAGCCCTTTGTCAAGAGACACACTCACACAAACACTCACTCTCACACACATAGGCACACAGACACAGGTTCACAAGATATCCTTCAGGGGGGCACAGATTCAGACTCGAACAAAGGCAGAGAGGGAAGATGCTAAGAGCATGAAGTAGAGAATTCAAAGGTAGCTTCCCTTAAATGACTTAAGTGACTCCAAGGGGGAAATGCTTTTCTCTCTTTCCGTAATGAGACCTAATGCATTATTAGTACCTCAAAGTAATCACGAATGCATAGAATCCAGGCAGAAACGGTTCTGGATATGACGAACAGGAAGAGTCTCCATTCCTTGTCAAATCTAGGATCTTTAACTTCTGACTACTTACACCACCTGCAATGGTTTTCATTCTTTAGATTTATTTTTTTTTACTTTATTTGTATAAATGTTTTGCCTGAAGGTACCTAAGGACACTGCATTCCTGTCTGGTGCCCACATAGGCCAGAGGTGGGAATTGGATCCCCTGGAACTGGGGTTATGCACAGATGTGAGATTTTATATGAGTGCTAGGAGTTGAACCTAGGTCCTCTGGAAGAGCATCCAATGGTCTTAACTCCCTAGCCATCTCTCTAACTCCATTTGATTTTAATTAATTAATTTTAATGATCATTTATTGTACAAAATAGTGGATTTTGTTGTATTTCCTGGGTAATTGTACAGGTATTTTGACTGTATTTATCTACAGTGCTTTTACCTAGCTCACTCTATTTTCTTTTATTTTGTGAAGACTTTACAACTATTTCCTACAAGATTATTAGTCAGATACTGTTCAATCTCGCATAGCAAGGTGCATAACCTTTCCAGCTAGAGTTTAAGAAACGTATTCTAAATAACCCTTGTTTGTAAAAAATCTGTTTATTTACCAAAAATTGTGGGACACTCATATCCCTTTGGCTGTCTTCTCATTGGATTTCTTCTTGTTTCCTTGAAGTGTTATTGTGTATCATGTGTCTGGAGTCCCCAGGATTTCATAAACAGTCAGATGTCCATGTTTTAGTAAATAACATACCATAAGAGCATTGTTTGTCATTTACAATGCAACATGACATCATGATTAGAAAATGGAAATGACACTCTACTGGAGGAACCTGGAAAAATCTTAACAAGGGAATACATAAATTAGTGATGCTCGACTTCTACCTCAGACACAGTGACTTAATTGGCTTGAGACTTGACCTTAATGCTGGGATTTTTTAAAAAGCTCCCTGGATGTTTCTGATATGCGGCAAAAACATAGGAGCCTCTGATGTAATGTCTGGTTTCCTCACATTGAGTTGGATCACAATTGCTACAGAACTTCAGGTGTTGTCAGGCTCATGGCTTCTATATCAAGTTCCCCATAAAACTTTTAGCCAAATGTTCATAGCCATGGATGGTAGCACCTGTGCCCATTATTTCATAAATACTTATAAAATGGCTACTTCTTTCATTTCATCAGTCTTCCTTTGTGTATCACACGGCTTCCTCCGTGAGGGAGCAATTTCTCTCAGATGCAGTTTATTTAAGATGTTGTAGAGGCAAAAATGGTAGGTGAAACACTATTTTCCATAATCTTCATATCGTATGAAGAGGTTGCTATCCTAATGAGTTTTGAAGGTGACCAGTGATGTTTTAGGAAATGCTATGGAGAATTCCTAGTTCTATGTGTTGGCTCAGTTTCACTCATCATGTTGGCTGTTCTTTTTGATGTTGAAACAAATTAGTCTGTGGCCACAGGGGTCCCTTTCATGCTGGTGCCAAGTCCTTTTGACACGACTTTAGAAGGTTTTGACAGCATGGCATGCAAACTGTGTAGGCTCATGGTACTATTCACTGGCCCAGCTCTAGAAATGGTTATTTCATCCAGGATTCTCAAATTCTTTCATTGAAACAAAACACAGAAGATGAAGGGAGGGGAGAAATACAAACAAAACCAGGTATGACACCAAAATCGACAATCCAGTACAATCCAGTTCTCAACTCTCAGCCTATTCTTCCTTTGCCCAAGAGTAAACGCACCACTTTCTCCTTTACCACATATTCCTTGTTGGTTTCAGTGTCCAGAGTTCTCCTATGTAACACGAGAATGATAAATTAAATAACCCAGGCAAATGTCAACCCTCTTTGTGCTTTAATAGAGAATCAATGGTGGAATAATGTGTTCACGGTCAGTAGACCTTGTAAAACCATGGCAGTATTTATTAGGTAGCAGCCCATTCTGCAGACAGTCATGCTTCTAAGCCCTGGCTGTAGGTGGGAGACATGATGGTTGACAACACTGCAGTTAATTGTTTACTCAATAAATAATCATGAAGTGCTTTCTCTGGGAAAGGCTCCATGCTGAGGCCTAGCATACCATGGTAGTCAAGGTGAACAGTAAGACAGAAAACAGTAAATAAGCAAATATAAATTATTTCTATGGATCTAGAATCATTCAAACAATCTCTCTGGGCTCCAGGAAAATCCCAAGTAGCTTCATTCCACCATCAAAATGACTGTCTTGTCAGATCAGCCACATGAACAACCTATGACCGCTTTGTCCATTGTGCTAAGTCACCACACAACTTCCTTTCAAAGAGAATGAATACTAATAACGAAAATCCTTGGTAGCAGTTTCAGAGGTTGGACTAGGGCATCTCTTCCCTCAGGACCCTTTTTGGTTCCAGCATGACTGACTGAAATGGAAGAGCAGACGGGTGCCTTGAGAGAGGAGTTTCTGCCACACCCAGAGGCAGGAAGTCACTCAGTATCTCTATGTTACTGCAGAATGAAAAATAGGTCTTAAGATAGCCCTATCTGTGAATTTCTGGGGGGAAAAAAAGACCAAGAAAATCTGCTTTCCCCTAACAATTTGTGGCCTCCATCCTGTTCTGTGTTTTCCTCATCGAATGGGAACTCCTCAAGTTTCTGCCTCCTGTTGGACCTTGCCCGAAGTCATAGACTCCATCCAACCCCTTTAATAGAAAGCCAGTTTCATTGGCAAAAGGTGCCATAATTGGGCATTTACTTATGAACACCTACCATGAAGTCTAGAGGGCTGAGGTAAAATGCACTTGTTTCAAAATTCTTTACTGATTCTATATGAGCCCGTATGCTGTGAGATAAAGCTGAAAAATGCCCCTTCCCTAAATCATTGTTGTTCTCTTGGGCAAGTAGATACAAGTCTTGTGGTCAGTGTTTCTATGACCTGTGTCTATGACCCTTTGAGCAAAATAAAATTCTATATTTAATATTTCGTTTCATAGTTTTACTTCTTATTAGCATAAATGTTGGTGTCTTTGTGTGCATGTGTTGATGGGTATATGTGAATTTGTACAGGATGAATATGTGGGTATGCATGTGCCACAGAATGTATGGGGAGATCAAAGGATAAATTTTGGAGTCAGATGTCTCCTTCTCTTTCTTTAGCTACAGCTCAAACTCAAGCTTCTCAACGGGTTCTTTACTCATTGAGTCATCTCAGCTGTCCATAAAATTGTCATTTTAAAACATTCCATGAGTATTTGAGTAAAGGATAAGAGATGCCACTCATGTCTCAGAAGTTCCAGGGAGTAAACGAGGAAGGTTGCAGGGCTGCTACACTACGGTAAGGTGGGTGACAACAGACAAACACTGGTTTTAACAGCAGAGACAAGAAACTTTGGGCAGCAGAACAGAAAGCAGAAGAGAGTACAGAGACCCCTCCAGAGGGGTCATCACTACTTGGGCAGTACTCTCAAAATGGAATAAGTGTAACTGCTTAAACCTGGGCTTAAACCAAAGAGAGAGCCTTGACAACTTATGCCCTACTCTCGGTAACAGAAAATGTACAAAGGGGAAAAAGGAGAGGCGGAGGGGAGGAGAGGAGAATATATACTCTAGAAGGAATGTAAAGACCAAAGAAAAGACAAAAGAGGATCAAAAAGCATATCCTTTACTGGATGCATCAATGATCAGAACTCAGTCCATTCAGACAGGAGTAGATGCTGAGGGAGAAAGCTTTTCTAACAGGAGTTGTATGAGAAGCCACTTGAAGAAGACCCTTGCTGAGTCCATAGCGATAGGAGCTCTGAAAACAGATGTGTCTCTGCAGATACTGGAAACTCAGGACCAGTACTAGAGACCATTTCCGGAAGGCCTCCTAAGTAGACTAACACTGTTAAGTAGAGGGGAAAACAGAGTCAGAACCAGCCAGTGCTCCATGGAGGGGAAGCTGGTCTGAGACACTGACTGGAGTGAGATAAAATGCTCACATCAAGAAGGATGACAAATGCTCGAAGGAGCTACGGTCTCCAGCACACCAATGGAAAGCTATCAAGGACCTGTTCCAGTGCTTAGAGACTGAAGGATAGTTCTCGCTCTAATACTCACTGGCCAGTGGCTCATGAGCCCAATCTTTATTTTAGAGAAAACAACACAAAGATTGACACAGCAAGTCCAATCCTACAAAGATGTTGCTTTTGTCAGAAGATGGCAATCCAGACACCAGAAAGGAAAAAAAAATAAGACTTGCATGTAGGCAGTTGAAGGTGAGGAAACATGGCACCTGAATGCAGTGGACTGACTCATCAGCTATGGTTGATTTGCATTAATGTTCTATAGCTAGAGCTGTGCTAGCGAACATGTCTGGAGCCCTGAGCATGGAGGCTGAGGATTTGCCACTGCCTGAGCATGCGCAGTCTAAAGAAGACACACAGCACTTCAACCCTACTACAACCTAGTCCCAGAGAAATACTCCAAATAATTTAAAAACAAACCTAGTCTCTGGTGAGTAAGTCAATGCAACAATACAAGAAACAGGGATAGCAAAAGTCATCATGGTTCCTCAAATAATTCCCAATGCTACAGAATGAATTCCAGTGAGCAAAAATAAGATGCACCTCTAGACAAAGAATTCAAAAGGATATTTATTAAACGGCTCAGCCAAGTCAAAGAGGTTATGCAAATAAACTCCTGGACACAGTTAAAAAGGATTTTAAAAAGTCAATATAGGGACACACAGGAAAAAAAAATCAATCACATGGAAATTACAGATAGGAGAACCTCGACAGGTCAAACCCGAATCTGAGTGAAGATCCTGACCAAAAGAATGGATCAAGGGGAAGACAGAAAAGGTAGAAGGATGAATTTGAATGTTCAGATGACGTATAAAATAATTAGGAAGTGCAAACAGAGCATGAAATGTCTAAGGAACACGAATCTTTGATTCAAGAATACAGTTCTTCATACATGCATAGAGCCCCAAGTATTTGTCTCTCTGTGTGTGTCTCTGTGTGTCTCTGTGTGTATATGTTGTGTGTATGTGTGTGTGTGTGTGTGTTTGTCGGTATATATGTTGTGTGTATGTGTCTGTATGTTTCTCTCTCTCTCTCTCTCTCTCTCTCTCTCTCTGTGTGTGTGTGTGTGTGTGTGTGTGTATGACCAAAAGCAGAAGGATGATGGGGAAGGAAGGGTATTAGCAGGAGAAAGACAGGAAGGGGAACAAGATGATAATATGGGAGTAAATGTGGTCATTGGATATGTTACTCTTGAAATAATGTCATGAAAGCTCGCACTATGAAAGATAATGTAATCCTACTGTTAGGACCGTGTGTGACTGTTTGTAGCTAACAAAACTAGAAATAGTTGCTCATTTCCACTCTATGAAAAATTTGCCAGCCCTGCTCCTGGATATTTAGCCTGAGGCTTCTTTCCCACCAAAGGACGGCTAGGTGGGGCAGCCTTGCTTTTTAATCCTTGTTCACCCACTTACACTTAGCCAAGTGGTCTGACTCTTCCAAATGTTTGACTCATTATCTGTGCAAAGGACATGAGTCAGGAAGCAACCAGTTTTATGGCACCAGAAGCTTTCAGGCTTGTGGGGTGGGGTTGGGTGGGTCAGATAACAGCATGTATGTAAGTCAAGAGGTTTTATAATCCCTAAACTCACCGAAAAGATGCAGAAAGCACCATCGCAGTTAGGCTGAGGGAGTTGTGTACAGGAACACGGCTTATGAAAGAGGAGTCAACTGGTCAACAGAAAGCGCTTAAAAGTGACAGAAATCGTTTGGTGGCTTTCACAAGTATATATGCCAACTTTCACAGGAATTTGCTATGAGTTACCCTTGGCCTTTATATGTTTCTAGTAAAGTGGGGGAAATGAGGTCCTTTCAAGCTTTAAAAACCTGGAGGGATCTTGCTTTTAGAAAATGAGTTCCAATCATTAGATTGAGTTTTCTTTTTTTAAAGTACATAAATCTTTTCCTGATTTCAGTAATTGCATAGCTTCACCTAGTGCCTGTTGGTTTGCATTTCTCTGTCATAGTATCTCAACACTGATGGGCTCTTGGGGTGTTCCCTAGAAACGGGATTCAGCTAAAACTCTTTACATAGAAGAGACTATAAGTCACCAAGTTAAAATGAGTCCCGCTGACTTTTAAATGCATGACAAAGCCGATGTTTCCATTCAGCATTTAGACTAACCGGAATAGAATACATGGGAGGCTTCTGACACGGAGACGTCTTCTGAATTCCCTGACCTCCTTCCCCATTTGTCACAGAGAATCTTCCTTGAACTGCTCATCCTCAGCTGGCCACATAACACTGCATCGCTGGGGAGAAAAGACAGCACCATTACCTTAGGATGAGGGAGAAAAGGCTGACACCTATTGATTCCCCTCCTCAGAAAGGGGGACTCTTTCACGCTCTGTAATGAACATTTGTCTGTGTGAGAGGGATGGCCAGCATCGGCTGTTATTGTCCTTTGATGTGCCCCAGAAACGGAACAGAAGTTATTAGAGAATAAACTGAAGACAGCTGATGGCTATATCCCAGCAGCCTCCTGTTTAATATAGGAGTGAGTTGCTTCTTCTGCTTAATGGTAGTAGCTTCTGGAACCAAAATATTCTTAATGTATGAATACTGTGGGAACATATAGGTAACTGCTTCAGTGCAGGAGCGCAGCCAGCAAAGTTGGCTTCGGTCCACTTTACAGATGAGGTAAGTGAGACTCACAGAGGTCAAGGTTGATTAAGGTCAAGTGGTCAGGTGGAAGCAGGCACCTGGATCCTTTTACCCAAAGCCCACTGTTTCCCATTCTGTGCAGCCGCTTCTGCATCCACAGAGAGAGAGAAGGTTAAAATTGTTTAAAACCTGGAAACTGATGAAATATAAAGAAATCATATGCTGTGAGCCTGTGCGCTCCCCAGCTCTCCACTGAACCGGAAATTGTCAGGGCACCCCTGTGGGTCTGAAACCTTCCCTGGCAGCTGGGCTTGGTGTCTGCAAAGCCGCACTGTGACTCCTGGTTAAGTCACGCAGATGGAAAGCAGGCACTGCTGAGCTGCGGACTCATGCCTTCTCCTTGCTCGCTCAAATTAAGCTGCGTGATGCTGTTCCTGGGGAAGCTGGAGGTTTGCCCAGGGTCAGTAAGCATTTCCTAACGGCTCTCTCAAGCAAAGCAAGCGTCCCCTTCCTTTTCTCCAGTGACACTGTCGCTGCAGAATGCCCTGAACGAGTTTTCTAAATTTAGATTGCTTTGTTTGCTGCTTAAATTAGTCCAAAGGACAGCATACATACAATGCCATTGTTTTTACAACTTGGTTTTGACCTCTATTTTATAGATGCTAAGGGATGTACAATTTCAAGTGTGTGAAGATTACATTGTATATGTTTAAAAACGACCCCATTTTTTCTGTTGTTTTGTTTTGTTTTGTTTTGTTTAAAGACAAGGTAGCACTATTTAGCCCTGGGTGCCCTGGAACTCACAAGAGAATCACATCGTGTGCCTGGAAGTGCTGAATTTAAGGGCTCTGTTCACTTTGTGCATCATGCCTGGCTGCCTTGTATTCTTAATATTAATGCCTGTGTGTGCTGGCCAAGGGTGACAGACTACATTTGTGTTACCAGGTATGCGTACTTCCGGGTTCAGTCTTGTAAGTTCCTGTGTATAACCTCAATCTCTTTGCTGTGAATTCCATTGTTTCAGAGGCTTATCTTTCCCTTGATTCCAGGCTGACTTTCTTCACGTTTGTTTTGATCTCCACTTGCATTTCCTATGGTAGGAATCCAACATGGAAGGTGTGGTGCTTTGAATCTGCTTGGGTCAGGGAGGGACACTATTAGGAGGTGTGGACTCTTTGGAATATGTCTAGCCTTGTTGGAGAAAGTGTGTGTCAGTGTGGGGGTGGGCAATGAGACCCACTTCCTAAGCACATGGGAGCCAATCTTCTCCTAGTGACATTCAGATGAAGATGTAGAACTCTCAGCTCCTCCTGCACCATGCCTGCCTGGATGCTGCCATGCTCCCACCCTGATGATAATGGACTGAACCTCTGAACCTGTAAGCCAGCTCCAATTAAATATTGTCCTTATAAGACTTGCCTTGGTCATGGTATCTGTTCACAGAAGACCCCAACTAAGACAGAAGGAAATACCCTGAAGGGGTGTTCCTCTTCCTATACCTGTTTTTCCCCTTTCTCTCTCTTCTTTTCTTGTTATGCTCACCTCCCAGGGGTGCAGTGCCAGTTATCACTAACTTAATTAGTGTCCGAATGCTAGGGATCCCATGCCTTCTCTGGTTCTGGAAGGAACCTGTGTTATATGAATGAGAAGGCTAAGGGAAACAAATCTATTCTCAGAAGAATAAAGAATGAAAATTGCTGGTTTTTACTACATTGAGCTGTAGGTAGAAAATCCATCTGTATTAAGCTTTAATTAGGGGACAAGAAAAATGACTCAGTGGTAAAGAATCGTGGTTGCTCTTGCAGAGGACCCCAGTTCAGTTCCCAGCATCCACATGGTGGCTTACAATCATCCATAACTCCAGTTCCAGGGAATCTGATGTCCTCCTCTGACCTCTGTGGGTACCACGCCCACATGGGGTACACATATGTAAATGCAAGCAAAATACTCATATGCATAAATTAAATAGATCTAAAATTTTTAAAGATTTATTTACTACTTATTTAAATCGATAAAGTCATGAAGCAGCTTGTACTATTAATGCTTGTATAATTAAGGACATGGCTGGTAGCTTGTTCTAAAAAATATTGTAATTTAAGAAGTTCTTTTGTGCAGTTGGAAGTTTTGAGCTCATTTTTATAGAATGTACTGTCTTAGTTACTGTTCTAGTACTGTGAAAAGACACCATAACAGAGGTAATTCTTATGAATAAAAGTATGTAAGTAGGGACTTGCTTACAGCCTGGCAGAATGCATGGAGTTGCTGGAACAGTAGCTGGGAGTTACGTTCTGATCAGAGAAAGAGACTGTTTCTGGCATGGGCTTTTAAAACCTCAAATCTCACCTTCAGTGCTACACTTGCTTCATTACTGCCTCCATTACTCTAACCCAACAAGGCCATGCCTCCTAATCCTTCTAATCCTTTCAAATAGTGCCACTCCATGGTGGCTATTAAGTATTCAAATATATAAGCCTATGGGGGTCAGTATCATTTAAAGTATGACGTTTGCTTTATTCTGAAGCAGTCCCTGAAGGGCCTAAGTCATACTCTGTAAGTTTGTGTGTTCTTTGTGGTTCCGTTCAAACCATATCTTCAACCAGGAAGTACCTCTACCATATGCAGGCCTCATGGGTCACCTGTTACTACAGAAAGAAGGAATGGAGACTTTGGTCACTGGCCCAGGTAAACTATCAAGTGAAGGCAATTGTTTTAGTTGATGTTTCTGAGACAAAGTACAGTTGTGACAAAAAAAATAAAGAATGTGTTCAAAAGTGTTTCTTGTAGAAACCCTGGTCCTTTTCCTTTCTTATTTCCTGTGGTAACTGTAAGGCGAAATGTCCTTGCTGAAATTAGGAAGATCATTCTCACACACAGTTCCTCCTTTTGGCCAGCAACTACTGTAGAGGGAAGTGACTAGGGCTAGAGAGATGTCTCTGCAGTTAAAAGCACTTGCCTGCTCTTGTAGAGGATCCAGGTTACATTCCCAGCATGTACATTATAGATCACAATTTATAACTCCAGTTCCAGGAGATCTGAAGCCCTCTTCAGGCCTCCGAAGGCAGTGGGCCCACATGTGGTTTACCCATGTATACACAGGCAATCAAATCTTTGAAATGATCTGACCATTTAAGAAATGACTAACCTTGAAGTTGTTTGTGGCCATCTTTATAACTCTCTGATAAGAAGCAGTCTTGTTTTCTCCATGTAAGAACAACACATTCCATTTGCTACTAGACACTGTCACCAAAATAATTTTAATTTTAAGATTTCAGCCCATGGGGTCCCATTTATCCTTCTCTATGTCCCACTGGAAGATGCTGGTAATCTGCCCAGCTCTGGGTAGCTGTTTGGTACAAATGATTACAAGCAACAGCTAATTCTTTTCTATGTTTCATCTCAGGAGAAATTGTGTTTTTCAGTACCCAAGGTGACTTACTGTTTGCTGTGCACAGGAGGGAAGTTGAGCTTTAAAACAGCATTAGAATTGTTCTGGGAAAAAGGTACACTCTCCTCTTAAGTCATTATCTTCCCTTCATTACCTGGGGTATACCGTGAGATGCACGTATGCAGTAGCATATGGTGGTGGTGGGTGATTGGGTCCTGGAAAGTTTGCCGACAATTTGATGGATTTCTCAGAGACTCTGAATGCAACAGTGGCCACAGGAGATGAAGACAGAATATTTTTCATGAGTCACCCATGAGACACACACATACACACACATACACACACACACACACACACACACACACACACACACACACACAGAGTTTCTGCTTCTTTAAGGGTTAATTATTTTTTCTTTCTTCATTGAGGGAATATGTTAGAACAGTTTGGTGACAGCTGACAGGTAGACAGACCCAGCAAGCAGAAGCATACTGGCTGCCTCTCTCTGTGCCTCTGCTTAGATCCAGCAAGCAGAAGCATACTGGCTGCCTCTCTCTGTGCCTCTGCTTAGATCCAGCAAGCAGAAGCATACTGGCTGCCTCTCTCTGTGCCTCTGCTTAGATCCAGCAAGCAGAAGCATACTGGCTGCCTCTCTCTGTGCCTCTGCTTAGATCCTGCAGATGTAAATCAGAGTGACAGCAAAGCAGTGCACAAGCTTTGGGGAGCCAGGCCCCTACTTTTAGGCTCCCTGGGAAATGTTCTCTTTATTTGATTCTGGTGGTTTTGGTCATATCTCCTAACACAGTTTCACACAAATGGAATCTGGCTACCCAGCCCAGTACAACCCAAATCAAAATGATATTATATCATTTTCAGGGCTGTAAATCCCTTCTCAAATTAAAACCTGGAGACCTAATCTACTAGAGGCCCCCAGAAGAGGAGGGTGCCCTCATCATCCCTCTAAGAACAGCCGTGAGCATCTAATGATTACTTGACACAGACTCTCATCTTCTGTCCCCTGAGAAATAAAAATCTTCAAAGTTATCTGCCTTTTGTTTGAGACCTAGCATAGGCTGTACTTGGCCAGGTGTCTCAATGCTGATCCCATAAGGAAAATAAAATAAAATAAAATAAAATAAAATAAAATAAAATAAAAAATAAAAAATTAAAACAAAAAGAAAAGAAAGACAGACAGACACACACACACACACACACACACACACACACACACACACACACACACATAAAAGAAAAAGCTTCCCACTCCCATTCCTTCCATCTTCTTTTCTTGTTAAAAAAATCACTCAGGGAAGACATAAGAATAAATGTGTGATGGTCACAGAATCCCTCTAGTGTACAGTGAAGCCATTCCAAGGATGAGGTGGGTTAGTCGCATCTGAGAGGAAAGTGAGAGTTGTGACAATCTTGGAGGTCCAGGAAAAGAAGTTCAGCAGATTTGGACTAGGTGGCAGGGTTAGGAACAGTCTGTACAGTGTTGGTTCGCAGCTGAGTAAGTAGATAGATGTCACTGTTGGGACCCAGATAAAAGAGGCTCATGGACAAGTGCCTCTTATGTCCAGTCCCCAGTCCCCAGAGATGCTTACTGTGATGGCCCAGGACTGTGTTTCTGTTAGGTCATGGAATCTGGACATGGGTGAAATGCAAATCAGAACAACTTTGAGATTCGAGCTCACTCCAGTCAGTGTAGTCACCACCAAGAAAACACTGACAGCAAAGGTTAATGAGGATACTTGGAAAGAGGAAAATGAGCTACTGTTGGTTGGAAAATAATTGAGGGCAGACACAAGGAATCAATGTATAGGCTCCTAAGAAAAATTGAAAACCTAACTATTATATGACTCACCTACCCCACTCCTGGACACACGTCCAAGGACTCTATAGCC
Source organism: Rattus rattus (assembly GCF_011064425.1). Taxonomy (NCBI): domain Eukaryota; kingdom Metazoa; phylum Chordata; class Mammalia; order Rodentia; family Muridae; genus Rattus; species Rattus rattus. The sequence continues at coordinate 80,696,602 of NC_046165.1, read as the reverse complement.
TACTACAGAGAAGTATGCATATTCATTGCTGCTCATTTAATGACAGCCAGGAAACAGAATTAGCATAGTTCTCTGTCAATCAGGGAATAGATAAGGAGAGTGTGGGACATGTCCAAAATAGAAATTTACTCAGTTGCAAAAAATGAAATTATAAAATTTGTAAAGCCGTGGATAGAACTTTATAACATTATAGTAAATGGATCCCAGCTCCTGTATATCTACATGAGCATGAATAAATATAAGTAAAGGTCAGGAAACTGGGAAGAGAATCATGAAACTGGGCGGGGGGGGGGAGGCCTCTGTGGAAGACAATACAACAAAGAGGAGAGAAGTACACACTGAGCCAAAATGGCGCCACAAGAATGGGTGGGATATCGTAGGTTATATTCACCCCAGCTCTTCTCCCTAATCCTTCTATATCCACCTCAGCCCACTATTCCTCAACTGCATGTTCTCATTTTTTTAGTGACTCATCAACACCAAACTGTGTTGTCACTACACTCCTTTAGTGTCGGGCCATCCCACTGGAGGACACTCTAATACCTGTAGGCATACCCTCCTGGAAAACTGACTTGCCCTCCCTTAGAAGTCATCCATAGCTCCTCAGATAGGAGTGGGGACTCGTGAATCCTTTCCAAAGCCATGATAAAATGTTGACTGGCTTGATTTTGTGGGGTCTAGTGTGTTCAGCAGGTCCTCCTGTCATGTCTAGAAGATATTGTTACACGGGGGCTCTCTCTGACCTCTAGCTCTTACAATCTTTCCCTTTTCCAAAATACTCTCTGAGTCTTGGGGAGAAGGCATGATACAGAGGACCCATTTGTGGCTGAGGACTCCACTAACACTAGGAAGAAAATATTTTCATGTAATAATATGCTTTTCTTTGATTTGCTTCGGTTCTACTATACTATTAAATATAGCTTTATCTTGGTAACCTGGACTCCATTGCACTGATAAGGAGCCACCTTTAGGCCTCGCAGACTTAGGGAGTTCACTGGCGCTAGAGATGGTCAACATTTAAAAAAATATTGCTCATTCTCTATTTTTCTTTTGAGATCTGTCTATTCAAATCTCAGGCACAGTTCCTGTGGATGGGGAGTTTCAGGAAATCGTGTGTGTTGAATCTACAGATCATCAGGTGCTGTCTCATGTGTAGTATAGCTGGCAATGATTTGTCTCTTATTTTATAGGTTGTCTGTCATCCTGTTTACAGTTTCTGTTGCTGGGAAGACAAACCATAGTCAGCATTATACTACAGGAGGAAAACCTGACACCATTTCTTCAGAATCTGACACTAGACAAGGGTGCCCACCCCTTCCGTGATTTTTCAGTTCAGTACTTAGAGGCTTTGCTAGAGAAACAAGGCAAGAGAAAGATACAAGAGTGGAAAAAATGAAGTAAATGAAAAAAAGAAATGAAAGCAAAAGGAAAGGACATGACTGCTCCTAGGTGTGGAGAGGGGAAAGTTTATTACAGATAGAAAGGAGAACACCGCCAGAGGCAGAGGCATCTGGGAGAATTCAGAATGGACATGTACAGACTGAGCTGGGCCATGCAGAGAGAGAGCGAGGGAGGGGGAACAGGAAGGGAAACAGGTGGGAGGGGAACCAGATGCAGCAGTGAGGCAGCCAAAGGTACAAAAGGGTGGGTAACCGAAATGTCTGGATTATAGAGGAAAGAGCTTCTGGGGGAAGGGCAGGAGAGTTCAGGGTAGAGGGCAGGATATATGAGCCACACCCCTTAATAGGTAGGGATTAAGGATGCTTGGAGAACCTGGAGGACAAGTTCACTGTGATATGTTAAGTAGGCACCTCAGCCATTTGTCCCATGTTTGAAATTTAACAAGAAGTTAAGCTATTCCTATTCAAAGAAGACATTCTGTACTTGATGCATCCCCCAGACACCACCAAAAATCATGTGAATTTATAAACATTGTTAAAGTAACAGGACATAAAACTAACATGTAAAAATTAGTAATTTTCATACACAGCATCAACTAACTTGCAGGAAAGAAATGAGGAAAAACAATCTATTTTCCATACACTACTTTCTATCATGACTGTACTAAATTATATTGCAACCCACCAGAGATAAAATTAAATAAATCAATTCATGGAAAAAGTTGTATCTCTATTGACCATGTCATTAGTCTCCAAACACTACCATATAGTATCTGTTTGCACAACACATACAGTATTAGGTATCAAAACAATAGAATATTCCTTTAAGTATATGGTGGGACAAGTATAAGTTGTATAAAAAATACTGCATGCCTTTGAGTAAGGTGCTTGAGAATCTGCAAAGTTCAACGTCCAACTGGAGTCCTAAGACCACTTACCCATGAACACTGTGGCATAAGGGCTAACTTTAATTGCTAATTACAAGATCCATTTCTTAAATAACCAGATCAACAAAGAAAAAACTCAGGAAAATGAAAAGCAATGGTGGACTAAAATAAAATATGTCATACAAAACACATGGGATATATTATATATATTACTTAGAAGGAAGCTCATAGATCCAAGTGCCTTTACTTAAGGAGGATCTCAATTTAATCTATCCACTCACCTTAAAAAAATACGAAAATAAATAAAGCAAGTAAATAAATAAAATAAGCCTAAAGGAAAAGAAGAAAACCACAAACATTAGTGAATTAATGAAAATATAGACTAAGAAAAGCTATGGAGAGAATCAGTGTAACCAAGGGATTCTATGGTTCTCTGACAAGATGGATAGAATTGATAAAACTTACCCTAAACTGACCAACCGAAAAATATGGAAGAGGAAAAAAAGTAAAGTCAGAAGAAGGTTAATTAAGTAGCTTCTCTGTTGTAGAAAGAAAGAATTAGAGTAAAACAAGAAACACATCCTGGCAAACTAAATAACCAAAGAGAAATAGATAAATTCCTGGAAAACCACATTCAGGGCAAACCTGGGTGTGACACAAGAGCGTGGACAGAGAGATCAATGGGAGAGGGTCCTTATTTTACATGCAGAACTTCCTGGCCTTCGTATCAACAATGCATGTATGCCTTTGAGAGTGTTTGTGTGAGTGTGTGTGTGTGTGTGTGTGTGTGTGTGTGTGTGTGTGTGTGTGTGTGTGTGTATGTTAGGATGGTTTTTATGTATATCAAGTAGAATAGTTTATTTAAAATGAGGATATTTAAAATGCAATTTATATAATAAAGACACTTTCTAATAAGACTCTAAGTCCAGATGGCTTTACTGGTAGATTCTATGAAACAAGTAAATAGTAATTCTCGGATGCTGTTCCAAGAATACCAAACACACACTAAGAGATAAGTAGGATGAGATATCAAAATACGGCAGAAATCTCAAAATAAACTGTGGACCAACATTTCCTATGAATATAGACATAAAAATCTTCACAAATTGACCAGAAAACAGTTTCTAGTAACAAATAAAATGAATCAGATAGTATCTAACTGGCATTTATTAGAAGCAAAGATTTGCTTAACATCTGAAAGTCAATATAATGCAATGTATGAATACAGTTAATAGCGAAGGCAACTTGGTAATCTCAGTGAATTCAGTGGAACATTTAAAAAGAATCTTAGCACCTCTTCCTAATAAATGACCCTCTTAGAGTAGAGTAATAGGATTTTTCTAAACAACAAAAGGTATTATTCAAACTCCATGGCTAACTTTCTGGTTAAAATTAAAAACGAGTTTCCCTTAAGACAAAGAATGAAGCAAGGATAGATGCTCTCCTCACTTCTATTCCAGGCTGTTCTAATAGTTGTAACCAGGGTAACTGGGCAAGAATGATGCACTAAAGGCATCCATACAGTTATGAAATACAGGTGCACAATTAGATGATGTTTTATAGCAGAGTGGAATAACTATGGTTGATAAGTGTTTCAAAATAACAGATAGAAAGGATTTGGAATGCTTCTAATACACACACACACACACAAAGATAAAATTTTGAGGCGAATGATATACCAATAAACATCATTTAATTATACATTATATAAATGTAAAACATATTACTTAACCCCATAAATATGTACAAATTTAGAATGTTTAAAAAATTATTAGACACAACAACCAAAAAAAGCATTCATGTTTTCAAGAAGAAAATATACCTGTATTTACAGATGACATATTCATTCCTACATATGTGAGCCTGTGTGCATACATGTGTGTGTGTGTGTGTGTGTGTGTGTGTGTGTGTGTGTGTGTGTAGTTGGCCATACCTGCAATTAACAATCCAAATGGAAAATTAGAAAAGTGATCCCATTTACAAGGACATCTAGAAGAATAAAGACCTTAGGAATAAATTTGCTAAAAGAAATGAGCCACCAAGCTGCTGAGTACTGCATAAAGAATATAAGAGAAAATATTTGCAAGCAATTCATCTAATAAGAGACCTGTATCTAAAATGTGCATTGAACTTTATAATGCAGTCATGAAACTTTAATTGGCAGAATTAAGGCAGGTGATCTTAATATTTATTTATTTATTTATTTATTTATTTATTTATTTATTCATTCATTCATTTATGGAAGTATAAAATAGGCAATAAGCCTATGAAAAGATGCCTACCTGCAGACGTCTTCAGATGAATGCATAAAGAAAAGACAATGAAATGGCACATCACTAGGATATCTGAAATGGCAGGGAAGCCAGAGAGATGTTGGGACACTCGTGCACAGCTACTGGGGACAAGAAATGCTGCAGCCATTTTGCAAAAATCAATCTAGTGTTTTCTCCAAAGAGTGACTATATATTTACCATATGGTACCACTGATAGATACATCCTCAAGAGGAATGAAAGCACGGATCCAAACAAAAACATTTACTTGAGTATTCCCTGTGAAAATATTCATTCTCACTAAAGTGAAGATGACCCAAATGTCCATCAAATCACGAATGGGTAAACAAAATGTGTCCTATTCTCACAACTATTATTTGGCAGTAAAAACAGTGTTAATACAGGCTGAAGAACCTGAAAACACAGTAATAGCCAGTCACTGAAATTTTTGGATGATGGAGATCCTAATAATATCTAGACTTGGGATGTTTAACATGATTAATATTGCTAGAGAATGCTCCCAATGACCTGCAGTGTGTGACGTTATTGTGTCTTTTTTGTTTTCTCCATGGAAGACACACTTCTCAGTCTCCTCAAATACATCCGCTTTCTGCATCTTGACAAGCTATTCCTTTTCTCCCTTCCTGTCACCCTGCTGTTGTTAGGATTTGTATACATTGGTGGAATTTCAAGTTATCTCCAGAACCTGGACTTATAGAATTCTGTCCAACTCTGTACGATCTGACAGCAGCTGCGGGGAATTAACTACACTTTATATCCAACATGTCATTTTTCAGCCCAAGTTCTCCAAATGTATGTCCATCATCGTTTAGATCAATGGTTCTCAATATTCCTAATGCTGTGACCCTTTAATATAGTTCCTCCTGTCGTGGTGACCCCCAACCATAAAATCATTCTATTGCTACTTCATAACGATAAATTTGCTACTGTTAAAACCATCACATAAAGATCTGATATACAGAATATCCAATACATGACACCAGTGAAATCTTCAAATCTCAAGGGATCATGACCTACATGTTAAGAAACATTGCTCTACTATAAGCTACATCTCCATTCTTGTTGTTTTGAGACTCACTATAGAGCGGAGATGTCCTCTTCTAAATGGAGTGCAGGCAACATAGGCTTAAAAAGACTTTGGATAGGCATTTAATCAATAAGAAATAACGTGATCCATTATATAAACAAACTGAAAGAACAAAACCACATGATCATTTCATTAGATGCTGAGAAAGCATTTGACAAAATTCAACACCCCTTCATGATAAAAGTCCTGGAAAGAATAGGAATCCAAGGCCCATACCTAAACATAGTAAAAGCCATATACAGCAAACCAGTGGCTAACATTAAACTAAATGGAGAGAAACTTGAAGCAATCCCACTAAAATCAGGGACTAGACAAGGCTGCCCACTCTCTCCCTACTTATTCAATATAGTTCTTGAAGTTCTAGCCAGAGCAATCAGACAACAAAAGGAGGTCAAGGGGATACAGATCGGAAAAGAAGAAGTCAAAATATCACTATTTGCAGATGATATGATAGTATATTTAAGTGATCCCAAAAGTTCCACCAGAGAACTACTAAAGCTGATAAACAACTTCAGCAAAGTGGCTGGGTATAAAATTAACTCAAATAAATCAGTAGCCTTCCTCTACACAAAAGAGAAGCAAGCCGAGAAAGAAATTAGGGAAACGACACCCTTCATAATAGACCCAAATAATATAAAAGTACCTCGGTGTGACTTTAACCAAGCAAGTAAAAGATTTGTACAACAAGAACTTCAAGACTCTGAAGAAAGAAATTGAAGAAGACCTCAGAAGATGGAAAGATCTCCCATGCTCATGGATTGGCAGGATTAATATAGTAAAATGGCCATTCTGCCAAAAGCGATCTACAGATTCAATGCAATCCCCATCAAAATACCAATCCAATTCTTCAAAGAGTTAGACAGAACAATTTGCAAATTCATCTGGAATAACAAAAAACCCAGGATAGCTAAAACTATGCTCAACAATAAAAGGACTTCGGGGGGAATCGCTATCCCTGAACTCAAGCAGTATTACAGAGCAATTGTGATAAAAACTGCATGGTATTGGTACAGAGACAGACAGATAGACCAATGGAATAGAATTGAAGACCCAGAAATGAACCCACACACCTATGGTCACTTGATTTTTGACAAAGGAGCCAAATCCATCCAATGGAAAAAAGATAGCATTTTCAGCAAATGGTGCTGGTTCAACTGGAGGTCAACATGTAGAAGAATGCAGATCGATCCATGCTTATCACCCTGTACAAAGCTTAAGTCCAAGTGGATCAAGGACCTCCACATCAAACCAGACACACTCAAACTAATAGAAGAAAAACTAGGGAAGCATCTGGAACACATGGGCACTGGAAAAATTTCCTGAACAAAACACCAATGGCTTATGCTCTAAGATCAAGAATCGAACAAATGGGATCTCATAAACTACAAAGCTTCTGTAAAGGCAAAGGACACTGTGGTCAGGACAAAAGCGGGCAACCAACAGATTGGGAAAAGATCTTTACCAATCCTACAACAGATAGAGGCCTTATATCCAAAATATACAAAGAACTCAAAAAGTTAGACCTTGAGGGAGACAAATAACCCTATTAAAAATGGGGTTCAGAGCTAAACAAAGAATTCACAGCTGAGGAATGCCGAATGGCTGAGAAACACCTAAAGAAATGTTCAACATCTTTAGTCATCAGGGAAATGCAAATCAAAACAACCCTGAGATTTCACCTCACACCAGTGAGAATGGCTAAGATCAAAAACTCAGGTGACAGCAAATGCTGGCGAGGATGCGGAGAAAGAGGAACACTCCTCCATTGTTGGTGGGGTTGCAGACTGGTACAACCATTCTGGAAATCAGTCTGGAGGTTTCTCAGAAAATTGGACATTGAACTGCCTGAGGATCCAGCTATACCTCTCTTGGGCATATACCCAAAAGATGCCCCAACATATAAAAAAGACACGTGCTCCACTATGTTCATCCAGCCTTATTTATAATAGCCAGAAGCTGGAAAGAACCCAGATGCCCTTCAACAGAGGAATGGATACAGAAAATGTGGTACATCTACACAATGGAATATTACTCAGCTATCAAAAACAACGACTTTATGAAATTAGTAGGCAAATGGTTGGAACTGGAAAATATCATTCTGAGTGAGCTAACCCAATCACAGAAAGACATACATGGTATGCACTCACTGATAAGTGGCTATTAGCCCAAATGCTTGAATTACCCTAGTGGCCTAGAACAAATGAAACTCAAGACGGATGATCAAAATGTGAAGGCTTCACTCCTTCTTTAAAAGGGGAACAAGAATACCCGTGGCAGGGAAGAGAGAGGCAAAGATTAAAACAGAGACTGAAGGAACACCCATTCAGAGCCTGCCCCACATGTGGCCCATACATATAGAGCCACCCAATTAGACAAGATGGATGAAGCAAAGAAGTGCAGACCGACAGGAGCCGGATGTAGATCGAACCTGAGAGACACAGCCAGAATACAGCAAATACAGAGGCGAATGCCAGCAGCAAACCACTGAACTGAGAACGGGACGCCCGTTGAAGGAATCAGAGAATGAACTGGAAGAGCTTGAAGGGGCTCGAGACCCCATATGAACAACAATGCCAAGCAACCAGAGCTTCCAGGGACTAAGCCACTACCCCAAGACTATACATGGACTGACCCTGGACTCTGACCTCATAGGTAGCAATGAATATCCTAGTAAGAGCACCAGTGGAAGGGGAAGCCATGGGTCCTGCTAAGACTGAACCCCCAGTGAACTAGACTGTCGGGGGAGGGCGGCAATGGGGGAGGGTTGGGAGGAACACCCATAAGGAAGGGGGAGGGAAGGGATGTTTGCCAAATGTACATAAGAAATACTCAAGTTAATAAAAAAAAAAAAAAAAAAAAAAAAAAAAAAAAAAAAAAAAAAAAATAACAGTGTCAGGCTGTTGAGTTGGCTCAGTGGGTAAGAGCATGTGTTGCTCTTGTAGAGGACCCAGGTTTGATTTCCAGCACCCACATGGCAGCTCACAACCATCTATATCTTCTGACTTCTGCAGGTACCAGGAACTCACGTAGTGCTCACGCATCCATGTAGGTAAGACACATGTACACAAACCTAGTGTATTCCTCAGGTGAAGCTAAACTTTGACACACATGTTATGGGATTGTGTGACAAAATAAGAGGTTATTTGTTGCTCATGTAATCGGATTGGGAATGTTGTTGTAAATTTACTCTATATGTCATGGACTGTGTACTAGTCATTGTCAAGAAGAGTTTGAAGAAGACAGGGGTCTCATGGAGTGCCAATAAAGACAGAGTTTATTGGTGAAAAGGGTGCCTTTGTTTGCTTCTACTGTAAACTAAAGTATCTGCTTCTCAACAGCCTCCTATGGACTATGAGTGGGACCTTCTGATTTATCTGAATGTTGGATCCCCGCCTGATTGGACAGAGGAATGGAGAGAATGCTGGGGTTGGAGGGGCGAATGCTTTGGGGGGTGCTCAGCGTTCAGAATGTGGCAAAGGCCAGAAGTGCTTCCACAGCATGATTGTCAAGCCTTCATTCACACAGACGTCCTTTTCTAGTGAATAATCTTGATGTACCACACACTTGCCTCCCCTAGGACCAAAACAAACAAGGAAACAGCAGAAAGTTAGGACTGGGAAGCCACATTCTCAGTAAGTGTGTGTTTTGAATGGAAAAAAAAAATAAGAAGGAAAGGACATGTCTGCTCCTAGGTATGGTGAAGGGAAAGTTTATTATAGACAAAAGGGAGAACACAGCCAGAGGCACAGACATCTGGGAGAGTCTACAATGAACATAACCCTGAGCAGGGATGTGTGGGGAGAGGGGGAAGGGAAAGAGGAAAGAGAAGGGAGGGGAGCTAGGTGCAGGGGCCAGGAGGTTAAAAGGGGTGAGAAATCAAAATGTCTGGCTTATACAGGGCAGAGACTCTGGGAGAAGGGCAGCTCATCCATGAAACTGCGAGTTCAGGGTAGAGGACAGGGCAGGCTGGGAGGACCTGGAGGCCAAGTCTGATATGATAGGTTAAATAGGCACCTTAGCCTTTTGTCCTGGGTTTGAAGCTTAACACCTTTTAAAGTGAGTCTTCAGTCAAACCTAATACAAACTAGATTGATTTGCATAACTGAATAGCTTACTCCACAACACATTCGGAGATCTCCTTTGTGTTTTGTGATGATATTGTTGTGTTCCTTATAGATAAAATTCATGCAGATATTGGATTTACTGCATTTGTGCATCTTTATTTTACTTCATAGTGTATCTGTCCTCACCCAATACTGTACAATGTTTTCCTGTCAGTTAAATACCAGATTGAATTAAACCTTTTGTACAGTTATTTAAAAAGAAAAGATAACAAGACAAAACAAGAACTCCATGGGAAAAAAGTGATGTGCTTTCAGGACAGGGACAGTCAGGGACCGAATAAAGAGTATTGCCACTACAATTTGGTTCTTGAGGAGTTCAGCAGGTTTAGGACTATGAGGATAGGACCAGTTAGGTACTTCCTGTCAGGAGAAGGGATGTTTGTGGCATCCTGATGCGTCACAGGGTGTTCAGCCTTGACTCCACTGCCCACATGGTAACATGTTGCTGTTGGTTTGTTTATATGTAGTATCTCATGTAGTCCAGACTGGCCTTGAACTCACCCTGCAGGCAAAGGTGAATTTAACTTCTGATCCTCCTGTTTCCACCTCTGAAGTATCAGGATACAGATGTATGGCACAGCATATAATTCTATACAGTACTGGGCATCTAGGGTTCTGTGTACCCTAAACAAGCATACTGCCCACTAAGCCTCACTTCATTCTTGAATTCAGATTTTGTGATCTTTCTGAGTCTCTGGCTTCTTGCTTCTGCAATGGAGTTACAGTACTTATGTACCTCATATGAGCCCAAGCCATTAATAACAATTCAAAGGTCCTTCTCAACACATCTAGGGGCTATCTAAACAGCACCCCCATGGATGTATAGATTCCTGAGTTGTGGTTTCCAGGAATCTCTGTTAGACCAGGTTTAGCCCTGTTGTGATGCTGACACCTCTTCTCATCTAGCCTTACCTGCCAGCCAGCCGATTTGTAAACATTTCTTGAGGCCCTGCTTCTCATTCTTCCTCATATAAAAGACCAAGAGTTTTGGACTCTATAGTGGCCATGTGAAAATGTATTCCCTGGGCTGTTTTCCATACAAAGCTCAGTGTGTGGTCCCTGCCAGGTTCAAGGGAAGCCCAAGTTCCCCAAAAGGCAGTGAATAACCCTAAAACTCAGTTCAAGCAGGACTGTAGACTACTGGCTGAGTCATAAATGCTCCTGAGCAGAATTTCCCAGGAACCTCGGAAATGGCTTTTCTGCCCATCAACAGGAGCCAGTTCCGTTATCTTCCCTATCCTCTCTATATAGCTCTCTATTGACATATGCCTGTAGTACCTAATAGCATCCAAGCTAGCTGGGAAATCCTTTGTAACATTTGCACGTGTACCATGTGCCCGTTAGGCACTTCCAAGTATCCTGGTAGTCCTTAATTCTCCACCATGCTAGCTCCCAGGCTGTTCCTAATTAAAGCTCACTCCCCTCCCACTTTCTTTATAACTAGCTAGGCTCCATCCCCTTCTATCCCATCACCCCCTTCTCTTCTTGCTTCTCTTGCTTCTCTCTCTGAGATTCACCCTCTACTATTTGGTCGGTTGCCAAGAGATATCACTGGCCATGGCCAGTCGGCTTCTTTCTCTTCCAGACAGTTCTGGCTGTTCTCTCCCTTATCTACAATAAAATACTTCTCCCTAACCACGAGACAATCATTTTTCTGTTTTCTTTACTGAATAGTCACTTATAGTCACACATATGTGTACTAAAGAACTGTTAAAGTTTCTGAGCAAGACGGTGGATGACTCTCTCTCTCTCTCTCTCTCTCTCTCTCTCTCTCTCTCTCTCTCTCTCTCTCTCTCATCCTAGCACTTGGGAGGCAGAAGCAGGGTGAGCCTGGACTACAAAATGAACTCTTGTTTTTAAAAGGCAAAAAACAAAACAAAACAAAACTTTTTTTTCCAGAATGGTTTGTATAGAACAGACCCAAGTAAATTAGAGAAAATTTAATAAAAACAATTACATTAAGAAGTTGATTGTGTTGGGGTCAGGGCAGAAGCTGAGGAAACTCCTTTCAGCTATGAAAGCTTAAAAATGCTCCTCAGGAAGGCAGCCAGTTTGGGATCTGAACCATGGCGCCATGAAGGATGGGAACACAAAGAACAAGGATGGAAGGAACTGGGGGGAGCTGCAGCATTATCCAAGGGAGTGCCTGTGGGAGACTGGGCCAAATCCAGGACACCTGGTGTCCTGGTCCTTGATTCATTCTCCTGGACATCAGGCCAGGAGTTGGGAGTGAGAAAGGGGACAAACGAGCAGGTCAGCGGCATGGAGGTTATTAGGGCACAATAGGAGATTAGTTATATATTTCTATAACTTCTGCACTTGGGTTATATAGACACAATTTTTACATACTTTACAGGTTAACACACAACAAAGGAAATATTTGGAGAACTAGGATAGGTGTTTGTTCCTAGGCTTGGAAATATGAGCTTGTTTGATCCTGCCAATAAGATGGAGAAGTTGTCCTTGAGATGGCTGGACTTAGATAACTGTCTCCTTACAAGGTGTTCCTGAGGCATCCCCCTTGGGCAGCTCTCTGGGCTGTGCTCTCCTGGCTCTGGTGGCTATGCCTTTCTGTCCTGCACTCCTCTCAGAAATGGCCTCTTTCCTCCCCTCCACACCCTCTGGGAACAGACCATCTCCCTTTCTTCTATCTATCATGCCCAACTATTAGCTGTTGGCATTTTTTATTTACCAATCAGAATCAACTGGGAGGAGGTTCCCAGAAGCAATAGTTCTAGTGCAAACAGTTTTAGGGGGAACATAATCAGACAACTATTTACTGCAGAAGCTGTTCAACTATGGGGAAGTCCCCAGCTCCTCCAGGGTCTGCCTGGGACCTTGACTTTAGTTTCTCCCTATGATTAAATGGAGTCTGAAAACAAAATGGTTGTATTTAGAGTAATTTTCTTTTGCTTGCTCCCGACAAGTGCAAGGCTACCGTAACTTTTACCTTTAGCATGAGAGTGGAATTGATTAAAGAGTTCATTTAGAAAGGAAGTATTTGGACTGTTTCATTTTTTAAGGGGTTGAAAGTTCAACTACATTTATGTTTCCATAGTATTTTAAAACATTAAAAGATTTAGTTGTTTCTAATTTTAAGTTTGAAGAAAACCTGATAGGTATTAAGTCACTTTTCCTGGCTGACTCCCCCCTTATTAACACCAAGCAGTTGATCAGACATCTCGGAAACATTGTAACTAACCAAAGTCTGTGATTTACATTAGGAGGGTTCACTCTGTGTTGTGCATACTATGCCTTCTGATAAGTTCTTGGTCGTGTGTAACTAGATTACAGTGCCACAGAGGATAGTGCAACAGTTCCCAAACCGCCTTCCTGCCTATCTTCAGTGACTTGATACAACAGAGTTATCTGAGAGGTCTTCATTGGGGAATTGCGTCAATCAGATTGTGAAACATTTTCTTGATTGCAAATTGATGTGGAAGGACTTGAGCCAGTGACAGGGGTGCTATCCTAGGCTAGGGGTCTACTGTGGGAGGTATTATCCCTAGGCTGAGAGAGTCTACTGCAATAGGTATTATTGCTAGTCTGGCGGCCCATTATAGAGGGTATTAACCCATAGTCTACCGTCTACTGTGGGAGGTTCTATTCCTAATCTGAAGGTCCATGTGAGAACTCTGTCAGAAATAGCAGGTCACCACCCTGCCTGGGGGAAGGACAGATAAGGAAATGGCCTAAACAGGGAACTACCCTGCCTAGTGTGAGGACAGAGAGGGGAGTGACTCTAAGAAAAGAACATGCCAGGAAATACCACAAATTCCACAAGATGAGCAGGACAGGGCCAAATGAAGGAGACAGCCTTCCCCTTCGAGTTGACCAATAATTTTAAGTGTTGCTCAGGGTAACCAATCGCAGCCGTCCAACTCAGGCAACCTCTGAATTCCCCGCCAAAATGTTTATAAAACTTGTGTGCTTTGTGAACTGGGGGTCTCCTCTTTGCTGCGTGCTGGGGGACCCCAACGTATGTTGGAACAATAAACCTCTTGCGGATTGCAGCAATTCCAGTCTCTGTGGCCTTATTGAGTGGGGGTCTTCCAACGGACTCTTACATCTACTGTAGGAGGTTCTACTCACGAATGGAGTTTGAAATAGTCCCTAGGCTGGGGTCTACTGTGGAAGGTATTATCCCTAGGCTGGGAGTCCAGGCCTGTAAAATAAAGCTAGTTGAGTAGAGGGTAGGGAGCAAGCCAGTGAATGGTGTTCCCTCACAATCACTGCTCCAGCTCCCACCTGAGTTTCTGCCCTGACTTTTCTCAATGACCTCCGCTATTTGGAAATGTAAAGTAACCCCCCTATTCTCCTCAAGTTTCCTTTGGTATTGCCGTTTGTCACCGCAACAGAAAGCAAATTAGAACATTGCAGGTGTTGCACTTTGTCTTTCACTCTTCCTGCCATTCCTGAGCCCTTGGGAAACTGATCTCTCTAGTGTAGTGCCCCTTTTAGTATATGATATTCCTGGAATCATGTACTACATATCCTCCTAAGGTTGGCTCTCACCACATGGCAATATGTGTATAGAGTTCTTCCGTGCATCTAGAATGGCATAGCTCATTTTCTGTTTGCATAGCTGAGTGACCATTGACTGTGTCTAGCATAACACATTTATTCATCTATCTACCCAAAGACACCTTGGGTACTTCCAGTTTTGTGTAGGTTTGAAAAATGAAAATCTCCTTTAAATACTTGTGTGTGGTTGTTTGCATAGACATGTCTTCAGTTCCTTAAGAAAAATATTTTGTGCCATGATTGCAAGATTGGGTACATTTCTTTAGGAAGAAATTGCTAGTACAAACAGATCCATGGATGGGGTATGAAATTCTTCCATGTCTGTGTCCATATTGTTTTGAACTTGTGTTTTCTATTTGATATATAGTAGCATGTTACTATTTTAACATGCAATCACGGGTTGGGGATTTAGCTCAGTGGTAGAGCACTTGCCTAGGAAGCGCAAGGCCCTGGGTTCGGTTCCCAGCTCCGAAAAAAAAAAAAACATGCAATCATTAGTAACATATATTACTGAATATAATTTTGTATGCTTGCTTGTTAATTGTACATTTTCTTTGTTGAGGGGTTTTGCTCAAGCCTTTTGCTAATATTAAATTGAGCTGGGTGTTGTATTTCTTATTGTTGACTTTTTAAATTGTTTATAAATTTTGGGTAGCAGCTCTTTATCTGGTGTGTCTTTTATGAGTATGTTTTCCTAGCCCTGTGACTTTTCTGATGCTCTCTTGACAATGTGTTTTCCCTACATACATTTTTTTTATTTTATGCAGTAAACTTATCAATCGTTTGTTTCATGAGATGTACCTTAATGTTGTCTTTGCCATCCTTCCATGCCTGAGGTCAACCTAGACTTCATCTTCAGTTATCATCTAGGACTTTAATAATCCTGTATCTTATTTCTCAGTCTCTGATCAGTTTTGATGTTATTTTTTCCAAAGGTGTGAACCATCTCTCTCTCTCTCTGTCTCTCTCTCTGTCTCTCTGTCTCTGTCTCTCTCTCTCTCTCTCTCTCTCTCTCTCTCTCTCTCTCTCTCTCTCTCTCTCTCTCTCTCAATTCAAGGCCAGTTTGTTTTATGTAGTGAGTTTTGTGGCAGCCAGGGTGACACAGAGAAATCCTGAAACCCTGTCTTGAAAAAAAAACAAAAAACCAAAACAAACAAGAAGTATCCTTTCATGATTCAATTGCCTTTTTGCCTTTGTCAAAACTTGACGATATATCTATTTGTTTTGTTTTATTTCTGGTTTCTGTATTTTTTTTCCTGTTTGTTAATGATTACTGTTGTTTTCATAACTGTCAACCTGGGTAGAATAGCTCTTGCCACTGTGTTCTCATTTGGCATTATAGTGGATGATGTGAATCTCCTCAGTGAGTTTGTTAATATCTACAAAATAGTTGTCTCAGGTTCTTCTTATTAGGAATGTATTGAGGTCATAGATCAATTTATCAAGATGAATAAAAAATAACTAAGCACTCAACAATTTTGCTTTTACTGTAGATGATAAAAATATTTTTGATTTCAAAATTGAATAGTTCACTTTAGCATGTAAGAAAATAACTGCCTTGCCTATAAAAACATTGTATATCAAAACCTTCTTACAGTTGCTTATTGGTTATAGAAATGTGTTATTTGTATAATTACACTGTGAGGAAAGATTCGAAGCAGACGAAAAGGCGGATAGAATGGGCCCAGCACACTTGAACATGTCAGGGTTACTTAGTGGGAGGAAGTGCTGTGGCACCAGGCTTGGCCCTTGTGGTTTGTGCAATGATTTGTTATCTCCTTCGCTTATGTTGCTGACGTGCAGCCCAGGAATAAACATGACCAACAACACATCTGGGAGGAGTTTATATGGGGTTTGTTGCTAAGAAGTCCTATGACATCCAATCAAGTGGTAGTAAATGGTGTGTACAAACATTGACCCTGGTTACTACACAAAGAAGTCCTATGACGTCCAACCAAGTGGTAGTAAATGGTGTGTACAAACATTGACCCTGGTTACTACACAAAGAAGCAAAGCATGGGAAGTGGAAGACTTTAATGACAAAGAAATTAGTGACCCACAGACACATAAGTTTCAAGGCAGACAGCAGCCTGTGCTGAGCCTTCAACTCCTGGTAACTCAGTTGGCAACAGTGAAGATCTCATTCCAACAAAGTTGCATGACCCCCAAACAATAGCTTCTCCATCTCCTTTCCTTCTCCACTGTCTTCCTCTCCTTTCAGAGTCAACCTTTCTTCTGGAGCATGTGATGTAGAAAGCCTGCAGGGAAATAGGGTTATTCTTGTTGCCTTTTCAATGCAAAGAGCTTATCAGTCTTTTATTTTGTAATCGTGTTTTGTTTGTATACGAGTTCTTCATGATGTCTTTCCTCCATAAAAGTCCTTAAAAGGTAGAAATTTTTATATATGTCGATTTGAATGTGTCTTATAATACCTGGCAGAGTATCAGGTGTGTAGTCAGGTATAGTGAAATATTTGTTTAATGAATTAGTGAATTATATGACTTAAAGTATACCTATAACCAATGTAAATTACTAAGTAGGTGAAGTGGACCATTAGTTCTCTGTGCTCTGACTAATGACTATAACGAAAATGAATATCTCATTTACATATCTGATTTATTTCAGCCTTTAACTGCTGCTCTTTACTATAGTAGCCTGGTGGTTTGCACTGGCCATTAACTTTCTGTCTAGAGTAATGAAACAGCCATGCATGCTTGGTACATTCAATCCTGGGAGGCCATTTCCTACCGATCCTACCTGAAATGTCTGAGAGTAGTTGAATGGCCCCTCTAGTGATTCGAGAATACCGTGGTGAATGACAGATTACTGGTGCCTAATAATGTGTGATTCGTAAACGACTGTTCTGAGCTTTATTTCCATCCTTCCAGCAAGGTTAGATTATTCCCAAATAGCAGATTGCCATATGAAAATGCCAGTGTTTACTCTCTGTTGATCCAAGGTTACAATTCAGGAACAGTCATTTGATATAAAACACATATTCTTTTTTATAAATCGATAACTAGTTAGGAAGAATGACTCCCAAAGGCACCCTGCTATGGGGCTACCCTTCAGGTCCAATAGGGTAGGTTGAACAAAGAATTTCCGTGCTGTCAGCCCACACTATTGCATGACTAGAGGAGATGCTTCATTGTACTGGAGCTCCTGGGTTGACAATTTTTAAGTCTCAGTACAGTAATTCCATGTTTTCAGAGTGATATTAAGGAAGAAGTTCAATCAAAATTAGGTCCTGTCCGCTGACTTCTCAAAGGGGCCGCTGCTCGGTTGGCACTTTCCTTTGCCAGGGTTCCAAAGGCAGGCACATCTCACCATCTTCAGTTTTTACTTTTTAATCTCAACGTGAGGGCGCTTCCTAACATCTAGCTCCCTCCCCCAAGCCCCTCTCCATGGTCTGATACCAGTTGTGACTGCTTGTTGTTATGAATGCTGCTGCTTAGATTACTGGCTTCACATCTTTGCCTCTCTTGACCCCCACCCCATACCCACCCATGACCCACCACCCTACCACCCTGCCCCAGCTACTCACCAACCACCCACCCTACCCCGCTCCCACCCTCCTCACTCTAGTGCCACCTCATTCTACCCGCAAACCTCCATCCCTACTTCTCCCTTTAAAATCATAAGCACTTCCTGCTTCCTGACCACGTCTGTTGTGTGTACTTTGTCATTAACTCCCGGTCTGACTGGTCTTGTCTGCAGAGCTGTGTGTGTTCTTCTGCCCCTGAGTTCAGGATTTCTGCTTCCTTCACTAATGGCCTGTTCTCCCCTTGGCTGTACTGTATGACGGCATCACCACCAATTGCTCGAGTTTTTCTTTAAGGCCAATTGTCTGGTCGGAAGAGGTGTTTCCAGTTTGGGAAAGGAGAATGAGAGGCGATGGGGAAGGGGATTATGAAAGAAGTAAAGAATGAAGTAAATCGTAGGAGGAGAGAGGAGAAGACTGAAGTACAGAGAGAGGTGCAGGAAGGAGGGCTGAATGGAGGAAAGAAAAAGACAATATGGTCAGAGGCTGGAAAGATGCTCAGTGCTCCGCATAAAAGCTCCTTTGCATGGCAAAGCTACAATTTTCTTTTTCATATGCTAAACATAATGGTCTCCTGTTACTTCCCACCAAGGGCTATATCACCAGTAGTGCACACTGGGGACCAAGCTTTGAACATAAAGGCCTTGAATAACACTTATTTAAACCTCAGCACCTACTTATCTCCTCTTGTCTGACCACTGCTCCTCTTTTTAGGCTTATTAGCAGAGCACCCTTCTGATCTTTTGCTGTGTGGCTCCCCTGTGGTCAGTCTCAGTTTGCTTTTCCAGACAACCCTACAAATAGTACCATCTGAGATAACCAGATGCTGCAGATGTTGACCAAAATTCAATCTGACGATGTTGGCGAATCTTTTTTATACTCTGTATGGGAGGAGGTAAGAAAAAAATTTCAGGGGGGGATTAAAAGTCCTTCCTAATTTGAAAAGCCCCATCTCTGAATATGGGATCTCATTCCTATTCTACATATATAATGCTCCTGGGATATTCTTGGTTCTTTATTGTACAAAGAGCAGCAAGGACTCCACAGCTAGCTGCACCGAGCCAGGCAATCTCAATGACTTTCATCATTCAAGCCAAGTATGAAATGCTGCCAGCAGCTACAGAGATGCAGCCTTGAGAGGCCTTTGAAGAATGTACAGGCACAGTTGGAAGGTTTCTGTGATGGATTAGTAATGTCTGATGCGATGAGGAGGTATAGGTGGTGGTCTTCGTGTTAAGTATTTGTATTTCTGTTCAGAAAATTCTTCCAAGAGTATTTCAGTTGGGCTTAGTGGGACATAAAATGGAAGAAAGAAAGCATGGAGGTAGGATGTAGAGGTTGTGGAGGTTGGACTTGAGATCTGAAAGTAATTAGAGAAGGGCTAGAAGAAGATTTGACCAAAATACATTATATGCAGGTATGAAATTGGCTTCTCTCTTAAGTGGCAAAGATAGCCCAGTCAGTTGTCAGGAAGAGAGATTTCCCTAAGTTTGGGCAACAAGGCAGAAGAGACATAACAGCTTCTGTGGGAGAGAATCACTTGGCCTAATAGGTGGGCATCAGGCAAGTAATGGAGTATCCCAGTATAAGCTCTAAAACCAGACAGAACACAGAGAATGTCAGGATCAAAGATGCACAATGTAAGTGCAAAGTAAGGCACTGAGTATTTTCTATGTGATTTCTAAGAACAGAGTCAAAATGATTCCCCTTCTCCCACTGTTCACCCAGGTGTGGCTTTTCCTGACTAGCACTGTGGTGTACGGACAGAATCAGTTCAAATGTTGAAGAGATTAAGACAGAGGACTAGTCTGTATCTCCCATTGAGGCATGTTTAGCTAGCTTTCTTCTCTGTGAGAGGGACAATATTTGATGAGTTGCTCTTTATATATGCTGCAGTATAGGCCAAGAAGTTGGGGCATCTTTATCATTCTGTATTGCAGTTATTCACAAATGGGAAAAATCCTCTGCAAAGTCACATATCACTTTGTGATAAACAATTAAACAATGGCTTCTTTCTTCCCCTTATCCTAAGGGGCACATCCTTCTATAACGTCCTGTTATATAACTTCTGTGGCTCTGTTTGGTTTGGTTTATCAAAAATACCTAAATGAGCATGTTTGAATTAAAAAGAAAGAAAAGCCCAGTTCACTTTTTTATTAAACAATTAAAAGAAAACAAAACTTAGATTTTGCATTTCAAATTTGGCCAGCCCTTGCTTGATCTAACATCTGGTTGAACAATGAATCATTTCGGTAAGATTTCGGTATTGTACTAAAGGAGACTGAAACCTTGGCAGCTGAAGGAACATCGAGATCCCTTGGTTAGCTCCTCTGACGGCATCTCATTTAATCTTTAAGCAACAGCAGAACAGAGTGCCTACTTGAACTATTTCATGGAGGAGGAAATGAGGCCACACAGCATGTCTCTAAAAGCCAGATGAGAGCCATGGTCTCTCTGCAGTGAACCTACATTTCATCTTTTTTATTCCCAGGCTTCCTCCTTACTGAGGAAGAAGCTCTCTAGACCAGCTCAGGGAGGGGTCATGATGTTTCTGCACAGCCAAAATGACAGAAAAGATAGCACAAAGAGGCTCCCAGAAAAAGATCTCTTCCAAACACTTCACTATCTAAAGGAGTATAGGCTGAGTCCTTTAATCTTATTAGTGGGGTATTGAAATGTGCTGTAGGTATCTGAGCCCTTTCTGACAGGCACTGTATGGGTCCTTAACAATTGTCTTGTTGATTCTGTAATTATCCATAATTGTTTCCTCAAGAACGTAAAATGACATGAAATTCTTCAAATACTTACACAAGACTTTGGAACCCAAAGAACATGTGATCAAATCTTCTGAGATACCAAGCTTCCTTAATGCTGGTACACCACACCCTCTAAGGGTCTCTGTAGAAACTCTGTGATGGCCCTGGCTTTGATGGGAACAAGTCATTCCCTTCTCCTGGATGGATGTGCTCAGTTTTATCTATTTATGTCGGTATTCCTTATAATTAAATATCCAATCCTTTAGCTAATAGAAACAATATAAGTCATCAAAGCACTGTGTAGCTACTTAAATGAGTCATGGGATTATTGGTCAAATGAAGTTGAATCCAGAAATGTCTTATAGAACTTACACTTGGCAATCAGCCAACGTCTCTCACTGTTCTCTCTATGTTATCACACAATAACGGTCCAACCTAAGCAAAGTACTAGTCATGTGGAAGGGATTGGAATTCTTACACACATAAACTAAAGCTCATGTGCATAAATATAATGAAGCAATAATGCATGTTGTTTACTCATCCAGTGTCTTGCTCCAGCTGTATTCTAGCTGTTTTGTGATAAAATTAAAGAAACCGATTAAATTCTAATTATCTGGTTAGATACAGATAAGATTATAACAACGATTAAAATCAGCATAGAACAATATATTCAATCAGTCTACTTTTCCTTCTGCAAACAGTGCCTTATTAGAATAAAGTTATTTATTTTACACTTGTACCCTTGAGTAGGCAGTATGTTGCAATGGCAAGCGCAATGGGTTTGACTCAGCAGGGTTGGAGGGGTTTTACTCTGCTTGTGGTCTATGGAAGGAGATCTTTAATGAAGACCCCAGGTGTGGGAACAACATGAATGATGAATAAATAGAACTAAATGGTTGTGCCACCTGTGTGGCAAGGGGGTTCTTGCCTGACTGAGTGGTTGTAATGAAAAGTACTTTTCCATAAAAATCAAATGGTCGAATCCAATGCGAAAGGGAATAGGAACATGTATGAGATACTTTTCTTATCCTGTGACAAAGTACCTCACATGAAGCAACTGTAGAGTTGAAAAAAGGCTTTGCATTGGTGGAAAGGAAGAGGAGCTGCAGCTCATCACTGTGGGGACCAGATGCATGCTAGAGTTTAAGTTCGTTGGTCACATGGCATCCTCAATCAGGAAGCAGAGAGCAGTGAATCACACTGCACAACAAATTCTCAACATTTTATTCAGTCTCGGTCCTCAGCCTAGAAAATAGCTGATATTTAGGGACTTTATACCACAATTAACTTAGTACAGAAAAATCTCTCACAAACAAACCCAGAGGTTTATTTCTATGGCGGTTGAAAACTCCCATCAAATTGACAACTGAGATTACAAAGGCCACAGCACTGAGTTTAAGGAGTGCCGGTACACAATGTGAATGGCCAGATGCATTGCTAACTCCTCATGAGATTGGAAACAACAGAATTTAATATCGCGTTGTTTCCCCAGATGGCATAAAGATCATCTGTTTTCTTCTGACACAATTGGCCCAGGTCTAGCTATGACTAGCTATATTTTTTAGCTTTATTTTCCTATAATGTGATACTGGAGATAATTTCATTCTGAAGAGAAAAGGTTATTTGGGTTGATATTTTCTAGAAGAAACTGTATAATATTGAGTGACTCCATTGCTTTGGACTTTTGGGGTGGGTCATATAATCGAGGCTGAAAGGCTTACTTTGTAAGTCAGAAAGCAGGTAAGAGAGTCTGGAATCTGTTTCAAGGCATGACCTTAGTGCCCCAGTGAAGAAGCTCTAAGACCCACCTCAAAAGAGTCCACCATCTGTCAGAAGTGTCAGCTTTTGACACACAGGTCTCTGGGGGACTCTTAACATCCAAACCAAGGTGAGCATGGTAGTTCACACCTGTGATCCCAGTACTTTCGAGACTCAAGTAGAATTACCTCAAGTTTAAGACCAGTATGAGCTACATGGCAAGAACCTGACTCAAAGAGGCTCTTGGAAGGGATCATGGGGAAAAAACCCCACCTATTCTGCTTCTATTTTAAGTGGGAGGACATGTCACCTACTATAGAAGACAGAAAACAAAACTATTCAAGGAAGGACATTAAAAATTAATTGAAAGTGCTTTAGACCCTTCTGCTCATATGTCTGAGCCTGACACCTAGCAGCCCCATTGGTAGAAAGCCAGGAGGTTCCGTGTTATCTGATTAACTCACATGGCATCACATATAAACTACCTCTCTGGTGTCATAAAAGGCATTGGACCAGAAATTAAATATAAATAAGTTCTTACCTCAGCCCTCAGTATTACTTAATACTCTGCATAATACCCATAGTCTTTAGGAGCTGAGATCCCAGCTATTGAATCTTTACTTGGTGAAATTAGCTCTGGGGTTGTGGAAGGATTAGCCAGCTCATAGAAATATGTTAAAGGCAATAAGAAGTATTTACTTCAGGCCAGAAATTCAGGATATATTAGTCCCCTTGATCCTGAGAGTCATTACTGGAGAGACTGGTTCCTGTCCCTACTTCTTCTTTTGTGTCAGATGGCCTACTTGCTGGGGTCATACATAGGTCTGCCCTTTCAACTTGAAGAAGTTCACCCTTGGTACCAATGAGACCATAATTCTTTTAAGATTTATCTTTATTTTTACTTGTGTGTCCACGTGGGCATACACAAATGAATAGAGGTGCCCACAGAGAACAGAAGTATTGGTTCCTCTACAACTGGAGTTACAAGGAGAAGTGAGCTGCTGGACATGCTAAAATTGAATTCTGGTCCTGTGGAAGAACAGCATGAGTGCTCTTCTCTGCTGAGTCATCTGTCCACTCCTTGAATTCATCATTTTTTAAGAAGTGGGTGATAGGGCGGGAGACCTCAAACTGCCTATTCTATTACTGTTACAGTCATTTGGGTCACTCCTCTCTTTCACAGGAAATGAGTTAAAAAGCTGTGAAAATTGTTCCAAACCCTGTGCAAACTTCCAGAGGTGGATTTATGCCTTTCCATCTGTGATCCAAAGGTCACAAGATTGAATTTACCAAATTTCATTAGTTGCAAGATAACATGAATTATAAAATATACTAATAATTTAATGAGTTATTAGGAAAAAATTAAAAGCTCTACATTAAGTATGCACATCACTGGAAAAGAGCTCTCATTTATAGAACATTAAAATGTGAGAAGAAATGGTAATTCTGTGATTTAAAATTTCACTTACTTTCATTACTTGAGAATTATCTTGTTTCTCTAGTGTTTTACCTCTTCAGACATCTCAATATTACACAGTGGTTTATCAGTTCATATGACTCTGACATTGCAAAGCCAATTAAGAACATGGATCATTTGTGAT
Organism: Rattus rattus; assembly: GCF_011064425.1. Taxonomy (NCBI): domain Eukaryota; kingdom Metazoa; phylum Chordata; class Mammalia; order Rodentia; family Muridae; genus Rattus; species Rattus rattus. The sequence goes on along the minus strand of NC_046165.1, from coordinate 80,672,632 downwards.
ATAATTTTTCCTTTTTACATTTCATTATTCATTAACCTAAGGAGGAAAGAAGTAGAAAAGAAAGAAAGAAGTCTGCATTCTGGCACTGGTGTAGATGGTGACCTTGTAGTATTTTTATGATGATACGGCATCAAATTCCTGTTTGGCCCTGTTTTCTTCAGGGGATTCTGATTGATGATAGGGAAAAGATGAAGAATACAAACTCCACACAGGTAGCAAAGCTGAGCTTCTCCTCGAATCTACCTGTGTCTTGACTTGTCTTTAGACATCCCTTCTGCATAGAATTATATTGTAAAAAGTTGGACCACACCTCTGATGAAAACATGAAATAGCTATCATTGCCTGCATGAAGCTACCTTCTGAAGCCTAGGCCTAGATCAGGGCATCAATTTCTTTACAGCCCAAATTAGGAGTCACCTCCTACTTGCCACTCCTAGGAACACCAACCTGTGCACATGCAGGGCATACCTGACACATGAGAGCATAGAACACATGAGGAAATAAAACAAGAAAACTGGAATATGCTCACCTCTGAACTCTGGTCAGTCAGTTCAGGCCTGCTTGAACTGCATCTATAAAGCTCAGGCCAGTATAAATGAAAATGAGAGGTTAAGAGGAGAATATGAAGAAAGTCTGAGGAAACAGGATGAGAGAAAAAGTGAGAGAAAGACACAGAGATTAAGGAAGAGGAGAGGATATTAGTGAGAAAGCAATAGAAGGAGAGAAGGAGAGATCAGAAGAGTGAGAGTTTCATTGTCTGAAGAACAGAAAAGGTGGATGTTATCCTCTCTAGGCCTCCTTCATGAGGAGGTAGAGTGCTCTGGATGGAGCCTTCCATTCCCCCTATCCCACCCCTCATAGTGTGGGATAATTACCCCTCTCAGTCTTCCTGAGGTATGAAAGGGATGGGAGAAGCACAAGAAGTCTTGAGTCAGGCATACAAGCTTGTTGAGTACTTGGTCAAGACTGCAAAAGGGAATAGGCACTGACCCCTAATGATCTAATACCTTGCTTCCCTATGGTTATCATAGAAACCTTGCTTTCTGGGCTACAACTCCTGGTCTCTGTTCTCTCTCTCTCTCTCTCTCTCTCTCTCTCTCTCTCTCTCTCTCTCTCTCTCTCTCTCTCTCTCACACACACACACACACACACACACTCACACACACTCACACACACTCACACCACACACACACACACACACACACACACATATTCTCTCCATCTGTGTATGTCTAAAAACATTTTTCTACTGGACTAAGATGAGTACAGAATCACAAAACAGAGCTTGAATTTGAGACTGAGAAAAGAGTTGGTGAAGTGGCAGATGTGAGTGGATGAATTATTTGACAATACGGAAAACCCAATTATTAGACATGTAAACAAGGAAATTGTGATTCTGCTCACTCATTCAGTGCCCAGTGAGTATTCAGCACATCTGCTTCCTTGGTTAAACATAACAAATCCCCACCATTTTGATGAATTTCTCTGAAAATAAACACCCAACTTAGGAGGATTAAATAGTAACAATACTTTATAATGGAGGCAGGCTGTTGAACATTCTTTAAGTTCATAATACATATAGTGTCTCTTCCATAAGGAAGATTCTTCTATACCCAGAATAGCTTGTAGGCAAGGAACATGAGTGAGTGCTCTTCTACACAGACTGGGAATGACTCTTGCCCCCTTAGGACCACATGAAGATGATCAGGACACATGGCAACAACACAGAGCTCTGATTTTTGTAATCTGAAATGTTTACATCATCATAAAAATAAAGAAATGTTGGTTTCTAGCTTGGAGAAGGGTTGACCTGTTCTTTATAGTGTCGTTATTAGTGATGCCTTGGCTTGGAGAGGGGGTCCTATGGAAGGGAGCTGCAGAACAAAAGACTCAAAGTCAATTATGAGTACAAGCTGACAGTTCTGTGTTCTGTTTGAGACAGCTCTCTCTTGCTAGGAAGAATTCTGAAAGCTTTTTGGATAGCTCATGAGTTTTTAGACCAAAGTCAAAAAAGTTGCTAGAAAAAAATTCTTGGGTTTTCCAACAAAAGTCAGAAAACCTGATAGACAAAATACTTGGGTTTTTCTGACCAAAGTCAGAAATCCCACCAGAAAAAAAATCTTAAAAAGAAATGTTATAGCTCTCTAGGCAGCACTTCTATGCAAGAGAAGAAGCCCACTCTTTTATTTATATATCAAGTCAATTATTTACCCAGGTTCCCTTTTAATTAGCCCATGAGTCAGTATTTTATAACTTTAACCCCTGGATTCTTAGAAAGAGTATACTAGTTTTTAACATAACAAACAAAAGAGATCTGACTATCTTTGGAAGCACAAACAAATTTAGCTGCATGGAATCTTGTCTTGAGATTAGTATTTCCATCAATCTTGGGCATAAACCCACTTTGTCCCAGTCTGAGCTTGAAGTCAGGAATCTGCCTTTGTAAGCACAGACAATAAGGTAGCTAGATGGGATCTGGCTCTGAGGTTACCATTCCCTAAATATCTCCTTCCTTAATATCTGTCTGACAAGCTAGTGCATAGTGCAGCCATCTCTGTCCTTTTAGGTCCATGAAGATTCTCATAAAATTCATATTATATCCTTCTATTTTATATAGTTAAGAAATTATACATTCTTGAACTCATGTTTTCAGAGTTGTTTCTCACAGCCTTAAGGACTGTCTTGAAGGTCACCACATTTACCATTTTTACTGAGGAACACATTTGCATCTCCTGGACTCATGGTATTTCTAATTAACATAAAGTCATGAATCTCAACAGGGAGAGCATTCATTCTCCAAAGTTGGAACTTGGAAAATATGTACATTATTATACCAGTAAGCCTCATACTCAAGGCAACAGTCAGAACTAGTAGAGTGGCAGGAACTGTGTCCATTCCCTTTGGCATAGCAGGACGTGGTAGTATAGAAAGAAAGACTAAAATGTACTCATTGTGGTTTAGATACCTAATACTACTTTAACACACAACTTTGAAGCAAATACCAATGTGATAGAGGACCCATCATATACTGATGTTCCCCTTACTACAGGGGCTCAGGCAAATTTTGTGTTCTTAGAAAGCAAGCAGTACAGACTGAATAGATGGAATTGGGATGATGAGAATTAAGATAGGGCAGATTGTTGAGATTTCCATGTAGGGAAGATCAGTACTGATGTACTGAAGCATCACCAATGTAGCTAATGATGAGTCAGCTATTGATCATTCAATCAGGACACCAAGACCTAGAAAGGAAGGTCCAGTAGGCTGAATTTTGTTACACTCTTAATGTTTGACCAAATAAAATGAGGACAGCAAAAAGTTGAGCAGATTTTCTCAGAGATCTGGTGAGGTTCTAGAGCAGACTATAGGACATCAATACCACTTTATTAAGTCTGCTTACAATGGAGTAAAATCCCCCCACATGGTAATCACGATAATGTTACAAAAAGAGAATAAGGCCAAAATTCTCGAGCAGGGTTATTACTGAAGTTGACTGAACACCCATTAGAAATATTAATGAGGAGACTTTACTGAGCAAGAAGTTGGCTTTCTCTGGATAGGATGCCTGGACATCCCTTTTCTGTCATCTGTCTCATCCTTTACATCAGTATTTATATGTTTCAATCACCTCAGAATTTCTACAGAAAAAAGAAAAAGACAACAAAACCAGCATCACTTCTGTACCCGAAATACTAATGGTTCTTACTAACTCTATCTTACACAGAACAGAATTTTGATCAAAATTATGTAAGTGGTTACCATCTGAGACCTCCTTGATAGCTATTCTTTGATAGCTGTAATTTTAACACATGACACATGTTGCAAAGAAATAAATGAATGGGCAAGGAAGGCAGGTGATGGTCAGATTGAAACATAAAGACATGGTGAGTAGAGGCCATGCAAAGTTGTGCTGTGTTGGCATTTTCTCCTAGTGCCTTCTGAAATGTGTTCTAATTTGCACATGCTGGATCCTTAGAAGTGTGAATTGTTATTTCCTAGTGTCTGACAGGTACAGCTTTGCTCTGGGAAGCTTAAAGTGTTTTATTCTATTGATTTTTTTTCTCACCAAAGCTGAACCATGTGTGATACATAGACATTTGTTTTCATAATCACTGTCAACAGTATGATTTCAAATTACTTTTATCATAATGGTTTCAAGGGATCACACCTTTAATTTGTTAAGCCAGCCCCATAGAACTGAAGCACATAAAACCATTGTACATTAAGCTGAACTTTTAATTCATAGGCCTCAGTAGCAGGCCTATGAATGATTCTCTCTCTCTCTCTCTCTCTCTCTCTCTCTCTCTCTCCCTCTCCCTCTCCCTCTCCCTCTCCCTCTCTCTCTCCCTCCCTCTCCCTCTCCCCCTTCCCTCTGCCCCCTCTCTCTCTTTCTGTGTACCTGTGTGCCTGTGTGTGTGTGTGTGTGTGTGTGTGTGTGTGTGTGTGTGTGTGTAGGTGGGGTGTGCTTCTAACTGTGCTGTGGAACAGTGTCTATGTGCATGATATGATGGTTACCATCTTGAGCTTGTTTCTGATTGTGCAAAGTAGACCCATTAACTTTCCATCATATAGGGGAGGTACTTGAAAGACCATACTCATCTCCAAGGATATATAAACACTTGACAGTTTCTGAAAGGAAACTTTCCTAGCAGAAATGTAGTTACCCATAAGTTGTCCATGCTCCTGTAAGTCACCTCAATTAAGAGCATTGGCTCACTAAGCTACACTGTGTCTATGTGCATGATATGATGGTTACCATCTTGAGCTTGTTTCTGATTGTGCAAAGTAGACCCATTAACTTTCCATCATATAGGGGAGGTACTTGAAAGACCATACTCATCTCCAAGGATATATAAACACTTGACAGTTTCTGAAAGGAAACTTTCCTAGCAGAAATGTAGTTACCCATAAGTTGTCCATGCTCCTGTAAGTCACCTCAATTAAGAGCATTGGCTCACTAAGCTACACTGAGTTTAGAATCATTCTTTTGTTTCTGCTGTTGGTGGCCTACATGGGATGAGTATGTACCCGTTCATATCTCCAGAAAGTACTTATACAATAGTATAGAATCTTTAATTTAGGTATTAATAAAAATGACTACATCAGCATAGATTTCTTTAAAAACAATTAGAATATCTGACACATAGGAGAAATCACAAGCAGAGCCAGAAGTTTAGATATATTTTAAAGATTCTATTTCACGTAGACCTTGGCAGATTGTTATTTACATAAGGACCCATGACCTGTGTAAACTGCCTTCAGCTTTCAAACAAATGCTGTACCGTACAGACAGCAACCATCCACACAGAATGGCTTTCACCAGGACATGGTTAAGAAGGTAGAAAAATGCACATAAGAAGCCTTTGCTCATCACAAGCAACCGTAAGAAGTCTTTGCTCTTCATTTCCTCATTAGGTTTGATTCATATACTACTTTCTTTCCTTTGTTCACCTCTGTTGTCCCTGTGTCCCATGTTAAATCTATAAAACTAAGCAAAATCCCCCTAATAAGGCCCTAATACTCTCTTTTCATTCCCCATGCCAACTATGGAATGGGATGAGGATAATATAATTCCCAGGGCTATTTTCAGGATTTGTTGACTCTGTTCCCCCATGCCTTGTCATATAGGACAAGAACATAAATCCTCTATGTCCTGCTCCATGCTGCTCCTACGTGTTCCCACAGCTGGTTTTTTATTAGTGTAGGATTTGATTTTAATTCAAGGCTTTTCCAAGGACTGTTCCCAGGACAAGAAGTGAGCCTTTGTATCTGCTTGATCAGAGTCCTAGTGTGGTTTTCATTCACCTCAACATACATACCAGAAGCATTTAGTCAGTTTCATGGCATTCCCAGATCTCTATCTTCACAAACTTGGCCTGGCTTACTTATGAAATCTCTTTAGATAGAGAATTGCAGATTCATGCACTTCTGAGAAACAACCTAGATGGCTTTTCCTACATTACTTAAAGGACTCCCCATTGATGGAACTTCCTACTGAAGAACAATATCTTAAAGAAAACACTTGAAACAGTGCCTGATAAGGAGTAGGTACTCAACAAATGTATGCTGCTCTTCCCTTAGTCAGTCATTATTACCATTGGCATTTCATGGTGGAGTGGAAGATAGACCAGTTGGGGGTGTCCAGCCTCCAGCTGGACTACCTATGAATGAAATCACAAATTTATCTTAAAACATTATGAAGTTATATATTTTTTTCTTTTTTTAAAATATATTTTATTTTTATTTTATGTACATGGGTGATTTGACTGCATGTATATCTGTGTGAGGATGTCAGATCCCCCTGGAACAGGTATTACAGACAGTTGTGAGCTGCCATGTGGGTGCCAGGAATTGAACCCAGGTCCTCTGGAAGATAGCCAGTTCACTTAACTGCTGAGCCATCTCTCCATCCTTGGGCTATATTTTTGTAATTAACCTATGGTTCTTAGTTTAATGTGGCCAAGAAAAGCCAAAATTTTGGATCCCGCTTAGCTGGAACAACAGTGTGTACTCAGTTAGCTAGGTAGTGATAATTAGAGCCTGAGATCCATTTAGGAAAATAAAATTCAAAGTACTCAGATTTATTGCCCTAGAAAATTTTGTTCATTCTAAGGGGCATTTCACTCTCAGGGCCAGGGGTCCCCTAGCATGTGGGTAGGACTGAGAATGTAGGGCATTCTCTGAGGCTTCAGAATGCTTGTTTATTTAAAGAAGAACAGTTAGATTTAGTTAGTAAGACACATAGGACCATATTTTATGTAATCATTAAGAGTTGTGAGTACATATTTTTATGAGCGACTTCTTTTAAAATGTAAGTTATACAGAAGACAGTAACACAGGGCATCACTCAAAAATTGTAAAACCCAGAACCCATTAAGGCCAGTTGCAGAATATCTTTTGCCTTTATTGTTGCTCTGAAATGGAGTGCCACCATGTAGCCTTTCTTGACTTGGAACTGAGTATGTAAACCCAAGCTGGTCTGAAACTTACAGAGTTCTTGCCTATCTCTTCTTCTTGAGTGATGGACTAATGGTATATATCACCACAGCTGGTCCAAAGTATCAATTCAAACGTCTCTTAAAGCACATATAGATAAAACACATAAAGAGTAAAATGGATAACAAAATAACAAAATTAATATTATCGCCACAGAAATAACATGAAGACTATCCACATGTATATATGTACATATATTTGCTTCATAAATAGATTAATTAAATTTAATTTTAATTCATTACAACAGAAAAATAAAGTATAATTCCAAGGATAATTGAAATTCAGATAGAGCTGCTTCATCATAAAGCCTGTTTGTTCCTTCCAAGGCCTTTTAAATGTTAAGAAAGAGGAAAATTTGAAGTCCTTCTGAACTTTTAACTAAATCGGTTTTGCTGTTATAAGTTGGCTAGGAAAAATCATGACTAGCTTCATCTCTGGGCCCCCAGCCCCGAACAAATGAGCAAGCAATTCTTGTTGTTGTTCATGTTTTTACTGTGGTGTTTTGTCTCTGGTTTCTCAGACTATTGTAACAAAAATATCAAAAGCAGTGTGGCTGAGAAACAGAACTGTGTTTTCTGTAGTTCTGGACACTAAGAAACCTAAGATCTGATGTCTCCTGCAGGTTTACATGCCCTTTCGCGGGTAGTTTTCATGGGGTAGTAGGAGTTCAAGCACTTGATGGGCTTTGTTTTATATAGACATTAATCTCAGTCAACCATGAAGGCCTATCTGTTTTGAAAATGTAATCTCATATTGCTAGAACTTGTGTTGTTTTTCTTTGGATCCAACTTTAGTATTTTTTACCATGGTTCCCACATTCAAGATTACCTATTTCAATATATCTCCTAGTCAGACAATTTTCATCACTATTTTTTCTCCACAAGAGGCTTGGGAAGCTCTATTTTAGAGATACTGTTTTGAAAGAATCCATGCCTATTGCCCTCATACTGAGACAACCGAGTTGCATGATAAGACATTTCCTTTCCTGGAGACTTTGCTGCTTGACATGGGTAGTGCTGGGAACATGGGGCCACCATGATTGGTGGGCTTGCTTTCTTCCTGAATTCTGGGAGAACAGTAGTTTCATCTGGGATGTCTGTCTGTATTAGTTACCTTTCTGTTACTGGGCCAAAATATGAGGACCAGAACAGAAGCAGATTAAAGAAGGAAGTTTGTTTTTGCATATGCTTCCAAAGAGCTAGAGTCCATCAGGGCTAAGACACTGTGGCAGCAGGCCCTAGACGTTGGCTTATTACACGGGAAACAATCAGGAAGTGGAGAGAAGCTATAAATTTCCTAGCCTGGCTCTACCTCTTGAAAGGTTCCATAGCCTGCCTAAATAGTGCCAGCAACAGGAGACCAATTATTTCAGTACAAGAGGCCGTGGGAACATTTCTCATTCAAACCACCACCAAGATTAATAAGGTTAATGACTAGGATATGCTGTTGCTTCCCCCACCCCAATACCTTATCAAGTGAACTGATTATTTTTTCACCTAAGGAACATATTGTCTGGTGATAACTCAGTCTTCTAATTTTCATGATTCACTATCTTAGAGAAACTGATAATTTTGTTTACTTCCTCTGTCTTGGAAATTTTTGCTCTGTTTTCTGTTTGTGCTAACACATATTTTTTGCATTTTTCTTGAGTCTTAAGTATACATGTTGGGCATCTCTACTTAAAAAATATGAAATTCAGACTTCTTCAAACTTTGAAAGTTTTTGAGTAACCAATGGGATTTCACAAGTAGAAAATTCCACCTGACTCACATAACTAATTACAATAAAAATGAAGGAACACTATTGTTTAAAGCTTGCTTTTTTTATACAATAAGTGTAAAAGAACACACAAATATAACTGAATCTAAAGTTTCTACTTGGGTCCCATTCATAAGGTATCTCAGTATTGCATTCAAAGATTCTGAGGTGTTAATAAAACAGCCTAAAATTCCAGGCACATCTAGTCTCGAGCATTTTGAATAAGGACGCCCAAACTGTAATTAAGCTGTGTTTCTTCAGCATGCTGTTAATTTGGTTTTCAGTTTTGCCTCTTTCTTATTTCTATTTTAATTTATTAGAGTTTTGGAACTATATAATGATTTCAGAATATTCCCTCAGCTCTCTGGTTTCCTGTTAAAAATTCTCTTCATGTCATACCTTCTCAGCTGTGAGAACGTGTTGAGGATTCTAGGTAACTTGTTTATAAAACAGGGATGGGGTATCTGTGTCTGTTCCCAGGCTGTATCTTCTTCCCACTGAGTACTCTATCTGCCTTTGCTTGTTTGTCCTCTTCCCAGCACAGCTCCCTGCTCCCTCCTGATGCACAAAGTCTGCACACTTGCATTCTCACACCTTGTTTTTTCTGCTCACTGTTCAGATGGTTGCTGGGAACTGACTCGGTGGATGGCAATGGATACCCCCCATCCCTTCACTTTGTCTCAGGTTACTGGAGCCACAGCTCTGCTCCTCTCCAGCTACTTCTCTGATCTTCAGAGCATGGTCCTCTGATGAGCTGCATCACTTCATTAGAGCGATCCTTGGCTGTCATCTCACACTCCCTGAAACTCTGGGTGTGAGGCACCAGGCGGCATGTCTCATAACCCTTCTAGGCAGTTCTGTTGCTTCCTCACATTTGAGAACATCTGTAGTAGACAAGTCGGGAATGTGTAACTGAGAAAACTACCCCTGGCTGAAGGCATCTTCTTCCAGGGACCTGATCCTGCTCTGTCCACGTAGAAAACCCCGTACATGAGGAGTCTGTACCTGAATGAGTAAAGTCACAGTCCTTTTTGCTTTAACACATTTTCTCACCAGGATGATGACTGTGGCAGTCAAAGAGCCTTTCTTGCCCCTGTTGGTTGCCATAGTGACCTACTATTCTAATTGTCCCTGGGTGAGAGTAGGATGATATCTGAGTTCCATGGATTGAGGAAGAAGTAATTTATATAGCTATGCTCCCAGAAGGAGTGCCTAGGGTAGGTTGAATCAGCCCCAAGGGTAGGACACTTTTTCTGATTATTCTCCCCAGAAGGGTATCTTTTAATGCAAAGGACACTGAAAAATCTTGGAAAAGGTGTTGTTTGGTTTTGTTCCTTTTCTTTTTTTTCTCCTCCTCCTCCTCTTCCTCCTCCTCCTCCTCCTCCTCCTCCCCCTTCCTCCTCCTCCTCCCTCCTCCTCCTCCTCCTCTTCCTCCTCCTCCTCCTCCTTCTTTGAAGCAGAGTCTTGCCTAGCCCAGGCTGGTCTTGAACTCACTATGTGGCTAAGGCTAACCTTAATCCTGTGTTCCTCATGCCTTCACTTCCTGAGTGCTTGAATTCCAGGCTTCTGCCAGCTGATGAAATCTTAACATGCTGGATAGGCAACATTGATAATAACACTGATTCCCCAGCCGTATCTAGGTTTGCCTCAATCAAGACTTTATGAATTTTGGGATAGACTCAAAATTCTCAAGGTTCTATCTGCTTACTTGTTTTGGTTAATTAAGTCATTCTGTCCTTCGGTATCCATGAGGAATTATTTTCAGGACCCAGTAAATCTGTGGTGCTCAATCATATAATAAAACAGTAAATTATGTATAGACAGAATATAACCAGTATATGTCAAAATTATAGAAAATGGCAAATACTTGGTTCTATATATTTATGTATTTTATTTATTTACACATTTACATATGTACATATGGACATACACACATAGACATATATAACCTATATATAATATTTTATGTCTTACTAATTTAACACAATGTGAATAGTTGGTATGCTGTATTATTTAGGTAATGATTATAAGAAAAAAACAAAGCCTTTATGTCTTTGGTACAGACACAATTAAAATATCTCTTTTTCAATCAGCAATTGAGGATTGATTGATCGTGTAACTGTTTGGTGTGTATCAAGCTGGGATAAGACCAGTTAGGAGGATTGAGCTTGACAAAGTTTCCTTATTTTAAACCTTAACCTTGTATAGCATGAACTCATCCTTTGTTCTAATGGATACAGGCACGAACATTTTAAAAATGAATTCTTTTCTGATGTCACCCGTGTTTATAGCTCACCCCAGCACCCTTTCTAACGCTCTTTCAACTATTTCCATTAGCTGGCTCTAGGAAGGGTGCTGTGGCCAATGGTGCTACATTTCTTTGCTTCTGAGATAGCACAAATGTACTACAAGCATCTTTACCAACCCAAATGTGAGTCTCTCCTTGCCTCCTGCTTAGTCTCCTGTGGGCACCTTTTCATCATCAGACTCTCCTTAGACTAACATTGGAAGACGCTGAGTAGAGATGGAATTAAGGAACAAATCCTAAAGAAGGGACATTTCTGAAATGGTGAAGGCCCCAGCTATGAAGAAACTGAAATCGAAATACTTTATAAGCATAGGATGGGAGTGATTGTCACTCCTGCACAGCTAAGAATGGGCTGTTTCGGGGTTGGGGATTTAGCTCAGTGGTAGAGCACTTGCCTAGGAAGCGCAAGGCCCTGGGTTCAGTCCCCAGCTCCGAAAAAAAGAGAAGCAAAAAAAAAAAAAAAAAAGAATGGGCTGTTTCCTGAGATCCATCCTCTTCTGTTTTCCTTTAGAAAAGAGAAGGCCTCCTAGGGTTATGCACTGACAGAGCATAACAACATACAATAAGACTAGGCATAAACCCTCATATCAGGGCTGGGTGAGGCAACATAGGAGGAAAAGGGTCCTGAGGGGAAGCAAAAGAGTCAGACAATCCCACTACCATTTCAAGGAGTCCCACAAAATCACTAAGGAAAGAACAAAAACATATATGCAGGGACCTAGGTTAGACCCATGCAGGCTTCCTGATTGTCACTTTAGTCTCTGCAAACCCCTATGAGCCCTGGTTGGTTAATGTTTGTGGGCAGTGTTCTCCTGCTGATGTCCTCCACCCCTTTGGCTCCAATAATTCTTCCTCCCCCTTTTCCTCCTGTCTTCTCCCCCTCTTCTGCTAGGTTCCTCAGCTCTAAGGGGAGGAACTTGATGGAGATCCCCAGTTTGGGGATCTCTCTCCACCTAATATTTAGTGGTGGTTTTTCTGCATCTGCTCACATCATCAGGAGACTCTGATAGTAATTGAGGTAGGCAATGATCTATGACTATTTAAGAATATCATTAGAAATCATTTTATTGATTTTGTTTCATTTTCAAGACAGGATTGCTATGTAGTTCTGAGTATCCTGGAATTCACCCAGTAGACTAGGCTGGCATCAAACTCACAGGTCTATGGTCTGTCAAGCCTCTTGTTCCTGATCATCCAGGCAATGTTGGGCATGGGCTGCCTCTCATGGCATGGAACTCAAATTAGACTCATCACTGGTTGGTCACCGCCACAAGGTCTGTGCAGAATGAGCCATTCTTGAGAAAAATACTCTGAGTTTGTATCATCCCTTCCCTGCACCAACAAACCCTGGATACTTTTGGCAGTATCTGGAGACACAATTGATATTGTTTCTGGCATCTAGAGACCCTGAGCATCTTACATGAAATGCCTTAGACAGTCTTCCACAATTTCTACAGAAAAGAATTATCTGGGGTCAAAGGTCAGTAAAGCTGAGGTCAAGCATCCTGCTTAGATGGCAAGTACTGTAGTTGTTTACTATGGTTTCAGTTAGCAGGAAATTCTTCCCAATCTAGAAATGAACTACTGGGTCTGTTCTTCCTCCTAATACTGTAATCTTTTACAATTTTTCTTTTAAACCAAGCAATTGAACATTTCAGTTCCCTAGAGCGTAGTCATAATGATAATGTCTTACCCTTGCTTCACCCCAGGGCTTACTAACAAAAGCCATCTTATTCTTCCCATTAATGATTAAGTTTGTTTATAACTCTAATGTGGTTTTTGAAAATCAATGCATGCATAATGGTCACCATAGGAACTATAACAAAAACCATTGATTTGATATCAAATAAAAGTTAGTGGTAGAAACTCAAGGAGTACTAGAGTCGTACATCCTTTGTAACATACAAAACTTTTCAAAATTTTTATTCGTGTGGATGTTATCACTTATGTAAGTAATAAAACCCAGTCACGTTTCTGCCACTTTTGCTTACTCTATTCTCCCACCACCAAGTCTCCATAACATTTTCTGGTCTTGTTTTATTTTGGTTTCTACTTTGTGATCCACTTGACTTACTGAAGAACATTCACATGGCCATGGATGTGAAGCTGTCCACTGAAGCATGGTTACCAGTAGTTATGTCACTAAAAACAATGGTCTCTGTTCCCCTGGCTGGGGCTCAGTGAGTACCACCCTCATCTATGGTTCACTATTCCCAGCTCAGTCTTTGCATGCAACTCTAGCTCTTAGGGATTCATGGGTGCTAAGGTCAAGCCATGGCCATGAGTCAGGGTTCTGTGTAAGTGTGTCTCATCTTCTGGCTCTTCTGGTCTTTCTCTTCCCTCAACCACAATGTTTCCTGAACCTTGCAGTGTCCTGTTTAAATCCAAACACTGAATAGCCATTTGTTCCCCACAGTTTGAACAACCACAAGTCTCTATTCATGATTGCTCTTAACTGCAGAGTCAAGCTTCTTTGAAGCAGGATGAGTATTATAGTATTCTATGGTGTAAACTGTTAGGAGGCAGTTTGACAATATGTTCATTCAGAGAAGAAAAAGTATTAGGTTCATCTCTAGTGTGTAGCATATAGTTTTTGCTATACCACTCCATGTTCCCCGGAAGTACCCGAACAGGAGCCAACCAGGAGCCACACCCAGTGCGCAGATGAAGAACACAAACACACACACACACACACACACACACACACACACACACACACACACACACACACACTATTTTAATAGGTTTTTTAGCTCAATGGAATGGCATATCTAAGCCTCACACAGCTAATGAGCGCTTAGCTTCACTCCCAGCTCAACACTTCTGAATCTTCCCTCAGTGAATTACTCAGTTACTACCAGTTCAGTATCACTAAATCTTCCCTCAGCTTAATTGTGTTTCTAATCTCCTGCCTGCTACACCAGGCCCAGTTGGGGAAGTAGTCAATGGCCACTCCACCCAAGATCTCACATGGCTGGTGGATCTCTCTTCTTCTGAAGCATGGTGAATCCTCTTTCCTCCTGTGTCTGCTAGCTTGCTGTGGGAACACAGAAGTCCTGCCTCTTCTGCCCTGCCATTGGTCGCTAGCATCTTTGATTGATCAAGAACCAATTGGGGAATAGGACCTTCAACATTCATTCCTGATCAGAGCATTTCCAGACATAGTGCCTATGATCTCCCCAGTCTTGGGCCTTTAAACAAATAGATACTAGACACAAACTCTTTTCTATAGAGTGGGCCTTGGATTCAATGAGAAATCAATCAGTTACCCTCCCAAACACTAGTGCTACTATTATACCAGTAAGTACTTGCCACAATGCAAGTTGGTATTATAGTTTGCAAGGTCCTAAGCTTGTAAAGACCATTGCTGACTTTGTATCTCTAGTTGCCTAATAGCAACTTCCAACAATATGGCAGTGTATCAAACAGGGCAAAGCTTTCTTTCAGCTCACTTCCAGTAAAGTTTCTCTTTACTCTGCATTTGAGTAAGCTGAAGCATTTGCAGTCTTCAGCAAAACCATTTTGCTGTCTGGTTCTGGTGGGCAACTAAGAGCAACGCCCATAACTATATAGTTTTAAACATTTAGTCTAGGGATGTCCTTGGAGACAACTCCTAGAGATGTGTCCCACTCTGGATGCCAGGGTTTCCATTTCATTACCTATGAGTTCTGGAAACAACACCATCCACACATCCATTGTATCTCTGTTCATAATCTTTTTTAAAAATTATGTATTTTGTTTTCTTAATCTAATGAGTATCTGCATATAACCCCATTGTGTATTGTTGGTCAGATGATCATGTATTCCCACCCTTTAATGTCTTTAGATTACAGTGTTAACAGCAGGTATAGTTTTAAATAGATGCGGAAAGGTGGATGAGTCTTTTCTGTGAAATCATGTGCTATAGATTATGGAGAAGAAGAGTGAACTCTCCCTTCTAGAAGGACTGGATAAAGAGGGTTCTGCTTTGGGTAGAATTCTGAGCTTGGGGAAGATGCCTCTGTGCCTGTGTTTGTATAATTTGTCTTTTGCCAGTATGCCCACAGTGTGATATAATACCATATTGCATATTAGTACATTTTAACAGCTTTGAAATGAGCTTTCTCGACACTCATAGAAGGATCAGGAATGTGTGTAGGGAAATCCCTTGGCAAGCACACATCTGTCGTGATTTCCAAGTGCTGGGGCATGCGCATCAGACTACATCAGCAGTTTTGCTCAAAATGTGAACAATATGTTTGCTAAAAGCAGACACAGTTGTGTCTAAATTGCACAAACTTCTCTCAAACACGAGAAATGTCACTGTTGAAACTCTAATGCTTCAAATTATTCCAGTTACAAGTTCTTAAAAAGGGAAGAAAGAAAGCCACCAAACTCAGATGTAGCATCAAAAAAAGCCATTTGCAGCCACAGAATTTCTTTCTGCAGTCTGTAAGCAAAGCAGAACTCTACAGTGCTTCTGGGTGCTGATAATGTGCAAGGCTGTTTATCTTCATTACTTGCTAGCACTGTGGTATATCATTACAGAAACTTGATTTTACCTCTAATTAAACGGTTAAAATGCAGTCGCTCCACTTTGCTCTTGTGACAGAGTAGAGGAGATTAAGTGACAGTGACTTTTGTTGCCCAGCGGAATTATCTACACTCAAATACTTGACTCAAATTAATTTCTGTTGGTGAAATGCACTTTAAGTAGTATACCCTACTTGTTTGGGGGAAATTAATATTTCCAATAAATGAATATTTTAACCAAACCTGGCAAGCTTATTAATAGCTGTGGGAGAAGGGGATAGTGCGAAAATAGTCATCAGTTTTCTTGATGGTTACATATCCTCCTGACAATTATTTGAGGTTCCTTATAACACACATTCACGCAAGTGTTTCCTTTAATCGGGAAAAGGCTATATCGTTAAATTGTTCAGAAAACATCTGATTGCTTCTCAGTTAAGTTCCTTGTGATCTGTAATCTAGGGCTGGAATTTAAATTCTTTCCTGTATAATAGACATTAGGTACTTACAGTTGAACTCGTTTTAAGACCTTTTCAGATTTTCAAAGTGTTAGAATATGAATTCAACACCCTTAGCTTGCCTGCTATTTCTGCCACTTCTGCTATACATAGTTCTCTACACTTTCCTTTGTAAACAGCCATTAAAGACCTCTTTTTGTATTTTATTTTTGTTTTGTTTTGTTTTGTGTTTTAATCTCTGTGATGTAGTGCATTTCTTCATATGTAGCAATGTAAGTTTTTTTGTGTGTGGGGTGTGTGTGTGTGTGTGTGTGTGTGTGTGTGTGTGTGTGTTTTGTTTGGGTTTCATTTTTTTTTTTTTGTTCTTTCTACTTGCCAGACTGGCACTTCATCCTAAACAATTGATAGTTCCTTTAGCATCTTAACATATAGACTCCATAGTTCAGTTGTTTGAAGCTTCAAACTGGGCTCCAGATAAGCAACAGTAATGCAGTTCAGTGAGGCTCAGGTGAGTTGTGAAGAGCTTCTCAGCTTCTGCCATACTACAATAGAAGCTCATCTGGAACTTTCCTACCTGAAGAATGCCAGCATCTTAGTGATGTTGTCTGTGCTTCCCCAGCGTTCGATGGAATGGCAGTATGCAAAATACGATTAGCTGTGAGGGCCTGTTGTGTGTCTAACCCAGAACGTTTTGTTTGTCTGTTTGTATCAGGTAGAGATATCAATTTCCTTGTGGGACTGCTTTTTGGAAGTCTAATATAGGACAGGAAGTGATCAGGGCTTCTGAGTGCTCAGGTTCTAACTTTCAG